>NW_005353789.1:126117-144404 GCF_000412655.1 Myotis brandtii | reverse complement strand
TGCGGGCACATCCCCACTGGGGGGCGTGCAGGAGGCAGCTGATCGATCTCTCTCATCGATGTTTCTAACTCTCTATCCCTCTCCCTTCTTCTCTGTAAAATCAATAAAAAATATATTTTTTAAAAAAAGTTGAACAATGCAGAATGGGTCCCTATTATCTTTGGGCTTACTTTTTAGTGGGGGAAGTAGACAATAAGCCAATAAGAACATAAATAATTTTCCATTTATACTATGGAGACAATGAAACTGGGTGCTGTGATAAAGCATGATAAAATATGATTAGACCAGCCCATCTTTGACAGGAGGTTGAAGAAGGCTCCTTAGGGAAGTGACCTTTGAGTGTCAACCTGAGAATAATAGGAAAAAACTAACTATGAAGTTATAAGTGAAGACTATTCCAGGCAGAAGGGAGAGCAAATGCAAAAAATCTGAGGCAAAAGTGTGCTAGAAATGCCTGAAGCTAAGCAAGGAGGCCAATGAGGTTGGGAGAAAGTGAATAGGTGGAAGACATGAGGACAATGAAGGATGGGGCTGGGTCATGTAGTTCCTTGTAGATATGGCGATGATAGGGGCGAGGGGTTAGAATGGCTTTATTCTAAGTGCAACTCAAACTCATTAGAGGGATTTAGGCAGGGCAGTGGCAGGACCCATGGATAATTTGCAAACATTGCTCTTGCCCCATCATAGGGGACCAACTCTAAAGTAGAGAGATTCAGGGAGACCAGTCACAAGGCTGTTGCTTTCTTCCAAAAGAGAGAGTGTTGGCAGCTGGACTAAGTTGGTGGTGATAGGGAGGGAGAGAAGTCGATTGATCTGAGTATATATTCTTGATGGACTTAGATGTGATTAGCAAGGGAAAGAGAGGAATAAAAAATGATGGCTTGTGTGTGTGTGTGTGTGTGTGTGTGTGTGTGTGTTTTGGCTTGATTAACTGTGCAGTTGCTTCACATCAAGAATTGAGTTTTACAGGGACTGACCTTTGCTGTCATATCTGAGTGTGCTTCACCTCTCCATTCCTACCTCACACAGCGCTGAATCAATCCCTCTCCTGCCTCCACGCCCTTCCTCACAAGCCCCACACCTGCAACTGCGTGTACACACACACACACACACACACACACACACACACACTCGTTGTCCATGCCTGGCCATTTCTTACCCCCTATTTCTGGGACATGGAGATTTAGGCCCATGGAAATTCCTCCCTTATATTGGAATATTAGTTCTGGAAAGAACTGAGATTGCCATCTCCCTCATTTTATAAACAGGAAACTGAGAAAGACCCAGAGAGATAAATTTGCCAGTTTAAGGTCACACAGCTAATTAGTGTTTAAATCAAGAAGAGAACATAAAAGTCTCTTGATTCCCAATCAAATTCTCTTTCCTCTAACCCAGGCTGTCTTCTAAAATTCCTGTGCCTATATGGTCTCACTTGTGTGTGTTCGCTCTATACCTCCTTTGCCTCCTAGTTAAGGTCAGAGACTGTGTCATCCCTTGGCATCACACACAGTGCTGACTCTATTACTCAAGGCTATTCAATACACTTAGGGGTTGGCTGATTGATTATGCTTTGTCCCACATTTGCATACCTAACCTCTCATGTTTTTAAGTCTACAATCTGAATTTGCATAGCAGTCAGGTACATCCCGTTCTGGTCTGCTCCTTTTATATCTTTCTTATTGTCAAATGCTGTTACTGTATCTGGTCAACCTAGCAAAAAGGAAATGGCAGTCTCTGTATTCTTTGGTTTTTATTACCATCTCTGCACAACAGTACTAGCCTAGAGTCCTAGATTCTGTCTACTTGCTGCTAAATCCAGGACATCTCATTAGTGATCGATGATCTAATCCTTTTAATATGCCTTCCCAGAAGCCTTCCGTATTACACACTGTCCCTCAGGTCGGAGGTGGGGATGTAGTAGGTGAGGGGAGTGAAGAAATCTATTAAATTCTCTGAAAAAATATTTTGGGTTTAGAAACAAGTGAGCCCTGGTTGTGTAGAAATGTGTGCACTGGCATTTCAGGAACACAACCAGAATCTGTGCTCTTTTCTCTCTTGTTGATGTAAAAAACTCGTGCTTTTCAGCAGCTCCGTCTGACCGCTGACTGTACTGCCTTTGCCTTGCTCCCTATCCACACTTGAACAGCTCATATGCTACCCCTGGGCTTCCAAGTGGAACCAAGAGAAGAAGCACTGCTCCCCTGATTTGTCCCAGTTCAATTCCAACTGCCAGCCTCAGTCTAGACACCCATGGCTCCCCTGGAAACCAAGACCTTAGGTTCATCTCTATTCTCTTTTTGTTGCTGCTCTTCCATATTCCCTGGATATTACTGATCTATAAATGGCCTGTAACAAATGACCATTCACACACAATTCACCCCAGAGATATTTTCAGAATTAGTTTATTAACCAGCTAGTGATGTTAATAACTAGGTTCAGCCCTGACTGGTTTGGCTCAGTGGATAGAGCGTCGGTCTGCGGACTGAAGGGTCCCAGGTTCGATTCCGGTCAAGGGCATGTACCTTGGTTGCGGGCACATCCCCAGTAGGTGGTGTGCAGGAGGCAGCTGATTGATGTTTCTCTCTCATCGATGTTTCTAACTCTCTATCCCTCTCCCTTCCTCTCTGTGAAAAATCAATAAAATAAATTAAAAAATATAATAACTAGGTTCATATGGCTGTACGGCGTAGGGTGAAGAGACCTGACATAGGAGTCAGGCAGACTTGAGCAAAGTCTCCATGCTTCATTACCTGTATGATATTGGGCAAAAAGCTTAGCCTTTCCAAGCCTCAGTTTCCTCATCCATTATTTAGGGATTAAAACTATCTCTAGATAGGGTATTGTGAGAATGCAAGGATTTAATGCACATGAACCTTTTAGCATAGTCCTGGCATATAGTAGGGGCTGCACTTAGCATTACCAGTGTTGTTGTTAAAAAACAATACAATGTTGCCCTGGCTGGTTTGGCTCATCCTGCGGACTGAAGGGTCCTGGGTTTGATTCCGGTCAGGGGCACATGCCTGGGTTGTGGGCTCGATCCCCAGTGGGGGATGTGCAGGAGGAAGCCAATTCCGTGGTTCTCTTTCATAATTGATGTTTCTGTCTCTCTCTCTCCTTCTCCCTTCCTCTCTGAAATCAATACAAATGTTGTGTTTTTTTTTTTAAATACAACTATACAATGTTTCTAAAAGTTATACTAGTGAAGGACAGAATCAAAACAAGGGTTCCTTCAGCTTTCTGATTTATCTGAGGAAACAAAAGAAACTCTGGGAAAAGTTGGAAACTGTGTGAATGCTTCTCCCTACCCCCCACCCCTGTGGGTAGCATGACCCATTGGAAAGGCTAATTGAGTAGCAACCTCAGATAACTTCAGGGATGATAAGTTTCATGAGCATTATCTGGAAACTTTATCTTGCCAACAAAAATAAGCAGGGTCTCTCACAAAAGGAGTTTAAAATCTGGTCACTAGGCAGTGTTTTGAACAGCAAATACAGATGGACAGTAATATTTACGGTCAATTTATCAGAATCAGGTATCAGATGACCTCTGACACTAGCCATCGCTTACTAAAGAGCTAATTAGCTGTAAAAATGAGGTGACAAGCCAATTGTATCAGCACAAAGGACGAATTTGTCATGTGGGATTTCGCTGGTAGTAAGGCCTGCCATTAGGGCTTCTGGGTGGCTGCTTTGCCTACAAAAGAAGCTAACTTTCCCTGAGGGCTAGGAGGAGGTGGAATCGGAATGCTCACATAGAGTTAGGGTGTGACACAAACAGTAGCCTCATGCACCCAGAGGTGCAAGGCCTCCTCCTCTAGCAGGAGAGAGAATGCCTACCTCCTCAGGACTGTATTTAATAACTGCTAGAAACACTAGCTTGAGTATTAAGAAAAAATGTTGTAACTCACTAAGTTTTCCCTTTTGCTTTGGCCAGCAGAACTAAATTTTGCTTCCCACAATGCATAGTTTTTTCCCCCTGATGCTTAAATGTATGTGGTAATTGAGATGGTGCAAATCGTAGGGGGTAATCATCTATAACTCCTGCATTCTTAAATAATCCATGTTAACATTTTGGTGTGGCTCTTTCTTACAGTACTTTAATGAACAGTAATATGACTTAAACCATTGTATGGTATCTCATCACATGGCCATATCACAATTTATATAATCCAGGTGTTTCTGACTTCCTTTAATGCTGAAATGACCGTTATTTAATTCCCCAACTTGCCATGTAGGATATTCAGATTTTCTTACTCAGGAGTATCTGGGAATTCCCAAGGATGCCTACCTGTTCCTAAAAAAAGTCCTGTCTTTGTGGTCATAGCCCATGACGACAGCCCTATCAGGCTCCTAACCATGGTTCTCTGTTCCAGCACAGACCACCATTCGAAGATACCTGGGCCCCTTATCTCTTTAAAGTGTCATAGCCACCACAAGTCAGGCTTAGAGGAGAGGATCGAGGCTGAGTGAAGAAGACATGCTCTTTTATACCTCCGTCCTCACAGTGAACACAGTCCCCTCCTTTAACTTTCTAACGTCCAGCTAAACTCAGGCGGTAACATTACACAGAATTTTAATGAAAGCTTATGGTTAATAAGGGTTCAATAAATATCACATGATCTCATTCATTTGTGGAATATAATGAACAACATAAACTAATGAACAAAAATAGATCCAGAGACAGAGAAGCATCGATCAGACCATCAAACTTCAGAGGGAAGGGAGGGAAGGCAGGGAAGGGGGTGGGGGGGAGATCAAGCAAAGGACTTGTATGCATGCATATAAGCATAACCAATGGACACAGACACGAGGGGGGGGAGGGCATGTGCTGGGGAAGATGGGGTTGGCCAAGGAGAGGTCAATGGGGGAAAAGGAGACATATGTAATACTATGTGTAATACTTTAAACAATAAAGAATTTTTTAAAAGGGGATGGGGGATTCAATACAGAATGATTTACACCCAGGTGAGTTCCTTTCGGATTCTCCACATGGAAGGGCCACCAACAGAAGTGTCTAGGTGACTCTGTCCCCAGAGTCCTGGCCCTACCTCCTCGCTTGGTTTCTGAGAAAAAGTACTGCTTTCCCTCCCCCCTTCTAATATGCCCTAGTTTCTCTCCAAGAATGACTGAGAGTGACAACCCATGTTTTTCAGAGAAAACCCCCATCTTCACTCAGAAGATTTGGCCTGGCATTCATGGCCCATCTAAGATGATCACCGAGTTAGCCAAACATTTCCCAAAGTCAGGTTTATGTGTGTTAGGTAGCACTGAGCCAAAGTCAAGCCAACTATTCCATATTTTTCTCCAGAAGAACTCAATGTACAAGTTCCTCCTTGTTTAGTCAGGTCTTACCATCTCATGACACCAAAAATTTAGAGAAAATACACATACCCATCTCTCAAGAACTGAGAAAGTTGTGAAGCACCAACCAAATGAAATTTATATTATAGTAAAAACTATTTCCACTAATTTGGAAACTCACTACCTGCTAAAGATTCCCCCAATTTATTGAGCTAAAATATTTAACATCTCAGTTTGAAGAATCTGCATGGTACATGGTAACTTCACAGCTTTTTCTGAGGACAAGGGGAAAATGTTATATCTACATGTGATGCCTCTACTTCTAAACAAAAACTGTTAACAACAATTGAATGGCATTTCTGCAGCAGTAAAAACACTGAAAGACCTTATGAGAGCAGATGTACCCACTGCCCAGTAGAATCTATATATGTAAAAGGCTAAGCGACTGTCCGACCATCCAACCTTCCAAACGGCTGGTACATATGATGCGCACTGACCACCAGGGGGCAGACGCTCAATGCAGGAGCTGCAGAGCTGCAGTGACTTGGCAGCGGCGGTTCTCAGGTGACACAACCAGGAACCAGAGAGGAGGGAGCCCGATTCCCCGCGGGGCCGCACGATTCCACCTTCGGCCATGGGTTATGTTGTTGCTGGGGCACTGTTGACCCTGAATCTGGTTTACTGCACACTTGCCCTGTACAACAGCAACTTTGCGGAGTGCCCTCTAGCACTCAGGGACCCCTTGGGAGAGCTGGTTTTGGCCCTCTCCCCACAGGCCAGGTCGAGGAACCCCACCTGCTGGAGGGACCTGGCTCACTTCACAGATGCCCTTTGAGCCATGGTGCCACCCCAGGTGCGGCCAGCCGGGGAGGAACTGTGGGAGGTTGGCTCCAGTACGTATCTGGCCCATCTCACCCAGTCCCACCATGCCGACCACCTTCTAATTAATTTCCTTTCAATGTGCATGAATCTGTGCACTGGGCCACTAGTAAAGATATAACAGGGCATACGTTGGGCAGTTTGATTGCACTTATTACAAAATATCTGGGGTTCTTAGGCTGTGACAAAAACCCATTGCATGAGCAACATCCATCTGGACCCCTCCAAATGGCCCATGGGACTTGGGGGTCAAGGGGAACTAACAAGAACATGAAATCCATGCTACTTGCTTGCTGAAGTAGTAAAGTCTTTTGTCTCTAAACCAGTAGTCTCGTGTTTCCTCCAACGTCCCATGAAACTATGGCAGGCTAACACATTAGCTTGTACATAGAACAAAATCTTAGACATTTCATAGTTCTTAACATTATTCTACCCTCAAAGTCAGTAATTCCATTTGTGAGAATCCTGCAGTCAGCACAGCATGATTTTTATTTGCCTATACTTCTTCCTCCCCACCCCAGTCCCAGTGAGTCGGTCAGGGGTAACTGAGAGTAGGAGGCTGATGACTGGTTTCAGCTCCTGGAACTATGCAGAGCAGAAGCGCTGGTTCCATCAAAATGCTACCGTTATGTCTTGCAGCCTTGGCCCCAGCTGGGACCTGTGCTCTAAGGGGGCATCTCAGGAGCTGCTCTTCCATGCTTCAATGGAAATGTCAGAACACATGCTTGGTTTATGTGCCAGAGAATATTACCTTGAACTGAAAAACCAATAGTCCAGAAACACGGAGGGTGAAAACTGAAGTGGCTAACTGAAAATTAATAAAAATTGTGTGTGTGTGTGTGTGTGTATCTATATATCTTCTAGCAGAATATAAAATAAAGTTAATCCAGACAGCATAAGAGGAAGAATGAAAAATCTAACCAAAAACAATTCATTTTATCCTTATCCTCTATTTTGTGTGTGTGTGTGTAACCCCATAACATATGTGTCTAAGTCCTAATCTTTGGTATCTGTGAATGTGACCTTATCTGGAAACAGGGTTTTTGCAGATGTAATTAAGTTAAGGATCTGGAGGAGAAATCATCCTGGATATAGAATGGGCCCTAAGTCCAATGACTAATGTCCTTATAAGAGAAAGGAGAGGGAGCTTTGAGATAGAGAGACATGCAGGGAAGCAGGCCATGTGAAGACAGAGGCAGAGATTAGAGTGATGTATTTGCAAGCCAAGGAATGCCAAGGATTGCCCACAGCCACCAGAGGCTAGGAGAATGGCATGGAATAACTTTCCTCAGATCTTCCAGAAGGAACCAACCCCATGGACCTTGGTTTTGCACTTTTGGCCTCCAGAACCATAGAGAAGAAATTTCTGTTGCTCTAAGCCACCACATTTGTGGAAATTTGTTAGAGCAGCCCTGGAAAACTAATATATTCAGCGAATATACGAAGGTTCATTATTGAGACCAGAGACCATCCATAATGCTAGTTGGCAAATATGTGTAAGACTCATGGATTTAGGAAGATTCTCCCAGTTGGAGGCTGGTCTTACTCTGATCTTAACAAGTGCTAACAAGTCAAATCTTCCTTGACAATATACTTTGAATGTATGTACTTCTATCTCTACAGCTGCCAGCCTGGTCCATTCGATGACCTCTTTTACATGGACTCTGAAAAAAGCTTCTAACTGGCACTCCTGCCTCCACTGATGCCTCCCTCCAGTCCACTCTTTGCAGAGCAGCAAGAATGGATTGATTGTCTCGAACCCTCAATAGATAATTTTATTCTAAGTGCAGTGATAGTCATGGCCTCACACCTTCAATGGCTTCCCATTGAAATTAGAGTAAAATAACCTCTTCCTACTGTGAACTCCAAAGCACTTAATGACCTGGTGTAGGCCTTCTCTCCAAATCCATCTGAAGCACCCAACCCTTGCTTACTCTGCTTCAGCCTTTCGCACAGGTTATTCACCATGAGGGAGAGGAGACCGCATCTGTCTTGTTCATCTTTGTATTTTCACTGCCTAGTAGAGTGCCTGGCACTTAATCGATAATCAAAAGATAGTTGATTTAGTAGATGAATAAATAGATGGTGTAAGGAGGTCTCCACTCCTTTGTGGGTCTCCTTTTGATAGGGCCCTAGAGTCTTTTTGATATGAGTGCATTCATTTTAGCTGACATTTTTGCTAGGATACGTGTGCTTTCTAGATTGCCATTGTCATAGTTCTTTTACTTGCATAGCCAACCTAGGAATTGAGCTAGTTGGAATGGTAAAAAGGATATAGCTCATTAAAATGGGAATTGATAAATCTTCTTATTTCTCCAAAAGCGGTCTCTTTTTATTTTCATATTTCAGTTGTCTTGTCCATGGCCTATAAATGAGTTATTTTCTGTTTGGCAGACTTCCCTGACCCCCCCTGCACACACACACACACACACTCCTCCTTTTTTGTTTTGCTTACTGCCTCTGTGGGCTGACCATCATAGACAAATTCACCCTGGCCTCCAAGTCAGCTAGCTTCTGTTGTTTGGCCAATGGGAGACTGGAAAGCTGGAAGAGAGAGGGGCGTCAGGGTATTTCTTCCCCATTCCATCTATGCTCTGTTCATGGTCTCTGGCAGTGGCTGCATCCCTCTAGGACAATAGCTTCTGTGTGGCTGCTCCTCCTCCTGGTCCCTGAGCTCTGGTGATACTGTTTCTTCTTCTTTCACTTTCAGGCATGAACTATAGGTGGTAACAACTTCCTGATACTGTGGGTTTCTGGGTGCCTCATCACCCATTGTTGGTTCTCTTAACTCTCTACAAACTTCATAAAGAGTTTCTTCATTAAAATCTCTTGAAACATCTGTGTTGGGTTCTGTTTTCTGCTGGAACCTGGATTTTAACACGTTATTAACTCTTAGGGCAAAAGAGTAAGGGTCTTGAGTTAGACAATATCTACTTGTTGGCTCATGACCAGTTTTCAAGTTGAATTAATTGAATAACCTTAGCTTCCCTGTCATAGAAGAAGCCCAGAATCTGTTTCATATGTTGCCTTTATGTACTGTGGCAGAGACTGTTAACACTCATCCAATATCCATGGGTTGCAGTAGGTTGGGGACTTGTGATGGGATTCTGACCCATGGGAGGTAGGTGTCATTGATGTGTGTCAGTGTCCGGGGGGGCCTTTTAAGATTTTCTTACTATCTTCCCACTTATTCTTCCTTGACCAGAGCAACCTTGAAGGCCAATGTTCAGGTGGTCCAGCTACAAGATGGAAGAGGGCTGCTCAATATGGTATAGACTTTGCATGACTGACAAACATACCTTTATGGGCTTAGTCACAGAGATTTGGGGTTATATTTGTTACTTCAGCACTTATTAGCCTATTTTGCCATACATGTACCATGCAGATTTATTAATTCCTAATATCTTATGTTTTTTAGGGCCTAAATTAGCAATAAAAAACACCCAACCTACTACTCCTTCTCCCTGACACCAGGATCATAGTAGACATTGTGGCCAAGCAGGGCACTCTTCAGGGTGAGTCCAGAGTGTCTTCTGAATCATTATCCACACAGGACTACCAGCTGACACTGGCAACCAATAGGCACAACCTAATTCTAGTCCCTATTCTACAGGGTGAGCCTTTCTGTGTGCTAGGTCCAACCACTTACTAAAATGTAATTTCACAATTTTTTGTTGTTTATTTTTGTAACGGGAAACAGTATTTTTATGGTTCATCCATTTTAATTCAAGTTGTTGGTAAGTTTTTGAGTGCCGCTTCTAAAATATTCACAAATAGACCCCCTTATTCTAGGATTAAATAGCAAACCATAAGGAAATGCTCTTTAGAAAAGTTAAAAATATTCCACATAAAATATATTTTAGTAAATTTTTGTTCCTGATATAAATCTGGATATGGAAACAGTTTTGTTTTTTCATTTAGAGAACTCCTTGGACCCAATATAAAAACAACTAAAAATTAAAAAGGCTGACTTTCAATTCACAAGATCTCTTGTGAACTCAAGTGAGAAGAAAATGAGTAAAAAACTTAGAAAGAACCTCAGGATACAAATACTCTTTAAGTCTAGTCTTGCCTTTGTACTTGATATAGGTACAGTAGGGATTGTAGTTCTTAATTATTTCTAGGACTAATTTGCATGAACTTGTCCTTAGAATACATTTTCAGAAGATAGGTCCACTTTCTATAATAACAGGAATACTAAAGGATTCTCCAATTTTGTGGTATTCCTTAGTCACCTTTTTTAGTATTAATATATTTTATACTACTTAAAATGTATTCTTATTTCATTTTTTTAGTATTATAACAAGGGAAAAGTTGACCGACCTTAGGATGATCGTGATCAATAGAATCTTTAGAGCAGAGACTGGCATAATTTTGTGGAGTGTTTGGAGGGGCAGAGATGTGGCTCTGGGCTGCCCTCATCAGCCAGACTGTTTTGTTTCACTTATTTGATATTCATAAGTTCACTGACCCTAATGGGTTATGCAACTTGCTTGTATTATAGACAAAAGTTAAAATTATCTTAGTCAAGGTTTCCCTTGAGTTTCAGAGTTCATCTGTTTAATACCCACAAAAATGATAGTACATCTGGTCATTTGAAGTTCCAGCCTTTGAAAGAATTTATTGTAAGCCTGGAACTTGTCTTTAAGGACCCCACACTGAACATGTGTTCAAGAATGAAGACAAAAAAAAAAGGAGGAAGACTAGACTATCTTGGGTAATCTTCAGACACTAGAAAACAAAATCAAAGAAACTATATTTGATTATCTTGTCACTCAAGAGTTCCTGTTCAGGCATTCCCTTTGCATCACTTTCTCCTGATAACAAACTAGATTTGGAATTGTGCCCCATCTATAGATTCTGATCACTCTTGTCATCTGATATCACTGATGAATCACTTTGTTTTTTGCTGTAATTTTCTTCCAGGTTTCTTCCCACTTGACATCTACACCCACACACTTTTACCCTTTTCTGCCATAGTCTGTGCCACTGGTTGCCTTCTTACTGAGCTTTTCTAATCTTCAACCAGACACATACATTATATTTGAATAGATCACAGTGCCTGATACAATCCAGAAAGTTAGTAGGAGTTCAAGTATAGAATCACATAATTCTAAATTCCTAATAGCAAAAATGTGGTCTTCACCGACCCTGAGTGCAAGATCTCATTTCATAAGAACTAACTATTCCAGCCTAGGATGAGTCAGGATGAAAGATTAAAAGTAAAGATCTTATTGTTTACCCTTCCCAACTGGCTTCTCCATCCTTGATCTGTGATGGACATAGCTATTAAAAGTGATTTCCTATCACATGATCTCACTCATATGTGGAATCTAATGAACACAATAAATTGATGAACAAAATAGGTCCAGAGACATAGAAGCATGGAACAGACTGCGGAATCTCAGAGGGAAGGTTAATTTCCCCAGGTTCATGGATTATCTATCATTCCTTATTAGGAACTTCACAGTCATTTGTGTGTGAAGGCTGGCCTCTTGCAGCAATGATTTCAGTTAACATTTAGATGGACTCAACTATCATATCCTAGTGTCACAACTTTGCTACCTAACTCTGTGACTTCCTTAAGTTTCTGAATATCTCTAAGCCTTAATTTCCTCATTTACAACATTTGGGATGATGCCAGTTTTAATACTTAGGACTGTCATGAGGGTTAAGTGAGATAACCTGTATGACACACTGAGCATAGCACCTGGTACATAGTGGGCATCAATAAAAGTTAGCTATTGTTAGTAGAAGTTGGTAGAGTTGAAAAACTGTCTTAAAATACATCAGTGGACCCCTCAGGCCAGGTCTCTAGACAGAATATCCAGATCTTGTAGCGACAGCTGCTTGATTCAACTCCAGAAGTAAAACAGCTGTCCAATAGCTCTCTGAGACACTGGAGAAATGGGGGTAGAGATTATCAGCTACATGTTTCCTCTCACTTAAGAAAAGAAGAAAAATTAGAAACCAGTGTTTCAAAATCATTAAGATGTAGCACAATGAGTTATTATTTTGGAAATGATGAGTTTGTCACCTATGAAAACCATTCTGCCTCTTTCTCTGGCTTATTGCAAAGGGAGGATGTGCCCACTTGACTATTTACTTATTGCTCCCACCCTTCATGCATGAATTGCCTGGAATCCGCACTCCAGAACTTCCTGGATCCCTCCGTGTTACACAGGCTAGAGGAGAACATTTTTTCATGCTGAATAAGATGGGAGAAAAGATCAATGACTGTTACATGGGAGACTCTCTTTTGGAGCTCTCCCGTGCTCTGTTTATTTTTAGTGATAGTATTAAAAATGGGATTTCATGTTTAGCTTCTGGTCTCTGTTGCATTTGTATTTATTTCTTCTCTACTGGATAATTGGTTACCCCGTATCCTGTATGGGAGGCTAGCGTGCCCTTTCTCAATCTGCTGCTTGCGGGGTGGGGGGGCGGAGGGGGGAGATGGAGTAGTGGGGAAAGCATGGGTGTTGGGATGTTGAACTGGCAAACCTGGGTCCAACATTTTGTTTTAACCCTTATAGGCTGTGTGACTTTAAGTAACTGACATAACTCCTTGAAGCATCAGTTTCCTCATATACGAAGGTAGGTACTTCCTGTTCTTTTGGGAAATTAGATGTCATGTATGTGATATATTATATAAATAATTATTGCTCAATAAATATTAATTTCCTTTGCTTTCCTCCATGTAAATGTTATTCTCCTTGTCTCTCGCTACTTCTAGAGCCTAGAGAATCCCAGAGAATCCTTTTTACGTGCTTTTTGTCATCACTGGTAGATGAACTAGAGGTTAAAAAAAAGAGCAACAACTAATGAACCCCATTCATTTGTACCCTCCATCTAATTCTGGATGCCAGTGACATTGTATGAGATATGACCAGTTCTTGGAATTCCACTCCTCCACCCTTCGGACATTTACAATTCTATTGCATGTGGCGTGTGTGTGTGTGTGCGCGTGTCCAAATAGGAGCTCATTCACTGTGTCCTGTGTGGAGGCTTAATTCAAAAGAAAGAAGGTTAGACTCTGCCATCCAGTCACAAAGGCGCACGTACAGGGGATGATGGAAGAACGTCTACAAAGCATCAGACAAATAAGGACAAATTACTTAATACAAATCAAGCTTCACATAAGTGCTTTAAGGTATTTAGAGTAGGAGACATTAGCATTGATTCAGTGACATTTATTGAGCAGTTTTTATGTAGCTGGCACTGTGCTTGGAGCAGGAGATTAAAATAAAAATGAATAAGACATGGTCTATGCTCTCATAAAACTCTTCGTCTGATGAGAGAGGCAGGCATATAACCAAATAAACAGGGCAGGCACACTCAGGAGCACTAATATGACACACAGAAAAAAAGTGGTCTCTGAGCTACTGTTAAAAGGACAGTAAGGTTTGGTTAGGCCAGGGATTGCAAGCTCCAACTTCTAGAGCAACAGGAACAAAATGTAAATGCAAAACACAAAACAGCAATTCAGTATAAGACATTCAATGTTCTTGGCACTTTATTTGTATTAACTCATTGAAAAAAAAAAGAGCAACAACTAATGAACCCCATTCATTTGTACCCTCCATCTAATTCTGGATGCCAGTGACATTGTATGAGATATGACCAGTTCTTGGAATTCCACTCCTCCACCCTTCGGACATTTACAATTCTATTGCATGTGGCGTGTGTGTGTGTGTGCGCGTGTCCAAATAGGAGCTCATTCACTGTGTCCTGTGTGGAGGCTTAATTCAAAAGAAAGAAGGTTAGACTCTGCCATCCAGTCACAAAGGCGCACGTACAGGGGATGATGGAAGAACGTCTACAAAGCATCAGACAAATAAGGACAAATTACTTAATACAAATCAAGCTTCACATAAGTGCTTTAAGGTATTTAGAGTAGGAGACATTAGCATTGATTCAGTGACATTTATTGAGCAGTTTTATGTAGCTGGCACTGTGCTTGGAGCAGGAGATTAAAATAAAAATGAATAAGACATGGTCTATGCTCTCATAAAACTCTTCGTCTGATGAGAGAGGCAGGCATATAACCAAATAAACAGGGCAGGCACACTCAGGAGCACTAATATGACACACAGAAAAAAAGTGGTCTCTGAGCTACTGTTAAAAGGACAGTAAGGCTTGGTTAGGCCAGGGACTGCAAGCTACAACTCCTAGAGCAATCAGGAACAAAATGTAAATGCAAAACACAAAACAGCAATTCAGTATAAGACATTCAATGTTCTTGGCACTTTATTTGTATTAACTCATTGAATTTTCATGATTGTTATTATTATTATTATCTCTGTTTTACTGTTGAGGAAACTGAGGCACAAGAAAATTGAGCAACTGGTCTAAGGTCACGTCGCCCTGAAGTAGCATGGCCAGGACTCAAACATACACAGTCTGGATCTGGTGTCCACGGTATTCATTACACTTTTTGCTTTTCCATTAAAAAAAAAAGGCAATCGTGTAAGTGTTATGTAGCCTCAGTGTTCAAGAGATATTAGGGAGTGATGGAGACTCCAACCAATTTTTTTTTTCAGAAATAATAGCTAGATAGTCCTTTTTCCCCCTAGAGGAGCCAGAAATCAAACTCCCCTCAAACCTCTCTTAATTATTCAAAAATTTCACTGTTGGAAGATAATTTAATTTAAAAATTAAGCCCTCTATGGACCAAACAAAACATGACCATAAGCTGAAAATAGCTCACCTACCACCTGGTTGAGACCTCTAGATTAGGCAGACAAAGAAGATAGGGAGGATAATTATATGCAAAGAGAACAGGTTACACAGGCACGAAAGAGATCATGAGCAATGTGAGCACCTAGAATAGAACACCAAGAACGCTTGAGGCTGGTAAGGCCTTGGTACACATAGTAAGGAGTGACTATTTTACCCAATTTGCAAAAGGATTCCGGTGAAGAATTTGATTTCTGTGGCATTGTTCAAGTTCAAGGTGGGTTAATCAAGGAAGGGTGACAGCACACCTCTCTAACCTTGTTTCTCCCTTAGCTTCACCTGGCATCAAATGTTCCAGTCACCCTATCTGCAGCTCCTAAGAGCACAGGAAGGACCCACTTTTCTCTGACTTTGTTCACTTCTGCCTGGAATATTCTCCATCCAGCTGGAGAACAAATACTCACCTAGGAAGGTTTAACTCAAAGGGGTTATTCTTTCTAAAGCTTGTCCTGATTTTCCTGGTCTCTGTCCCCTTGCTGCCTCCCAATCCAAATGTGCAGAATTGACCACTCCCTCCTTTGAGCCTTCACTGTGTGTTTAGTACTGTGTATTTGTCATGGCACCTGCAACATTTTATTGTAGTTCTTTTCTGATAGATCTGTGTCCCTTACTAGTGTAAGGTACTAATGTAAAATACTTTCAGGCCGAGGAATATCTTACTATTGTCTGTATTTCTAGAGTATAAGACAGCGTTGGATACGTAATAGACACCAGAACGTTTGACGAATGGATAAGTACTTTCTGAGATTATGGAGTACTAAAGTGGATTTTGAACACAGCAAAGGTTCTGAATGTATCATCTCTTAAATATAAAATGTAACAACATACAGTGGATATTGATCTGAGGGGATGTTTTGGTTATTTTATATTACCTTTTGGGTTCAAACATTCATTTCTGTTTCTCTTTCAATATATCAACAAATCTCACAAAACATTCTTTTTCAAAGTTGCCTCTGTGAGATAGCTATTGCTGTATAACAAAGCACCCCCACATTCAGTGCTTGAAACAACAGCAACCATTAGTGCTCATGAGTCAGCTGTGTTGTCCCATTGATTTGGGCTGGGCTCAGCTGGGCTCATTCATACAGCTGTGGGCAGCTGGACTCCATCTGTCTCGGTGCCAGATCCTCCTGACCTCATTAGCTTTATGGTCTCATTGCATTCATAATTCTATTACTAAAAATATGAATCATAGACTAGGACCACCTATGTCAATGACTATTCTTTCCTCAAAAGGTGGATCATTTATTTATTCTTTGATTTATTCATCAAACAAATAGTAGTACAAGGCCAACTCTGTGCCAGACATTGTGCATATTACGAGGAATAGAGAACTAATGCAAGATAAAGTCCCTGACCTAGAGAAGACAGAGTCTAGTGAGGGAGAAAATGTGCAATAGCGAAATTATAGTCCCAGAGTGAACGATAGAAGTATAACAATAGAGGAGTTATGAGGTGCACAGGAGGCAGTGGTTACCTATGTCGGGGAGGAGGTCAGTGGCAGAGCAGGTAAGAAAAGGCTTCTTAGAGGATGGGATGACTGAACTCTTATCTGGATATGCAATTACTTAGTAGTTGTGTGTAGATACCTCGGCCAGGATTATTCAGATTAGTTGCATGTAATATACCTTTAAAGTATTGATCTTTCCTAGGTATAATATTAGTTTGTTATTTGAATTATGGAAATGATAAGCCAGCATGCTTTCCTCTGCTAGCCATTTGTCAGTGCCTGGCAGTATAGAACAGTGCTTAAGAGTGTGGGACCTAGACCCAGATTGTCTGTGTTTGAATCTCAGCTCCAGTCTCTATTAATTGTGCCTCAGTTTTCTCTCCTGTAAAATGGGGGTGTCAGTTTGAAGATTCAATGCATTAATACCTCTAAGGATAGGGCTTAACACATAGTAAGTGCTCATTAATTGTTAGTTATTTTAAAGGACTTTCCGAGATTTTTTCTCTTTTCTCCCTCATAAGGTGGAGATAAAAATTGACCAACCTGATAGAGTTTTTGTGATGATTTAATGAAATTAAATATATGGACATCACTTCGAATAGTGCCTAGCACATTGAAAGTATATTGTATGTGTACATTATTGTTATTCTGTTTGTATCATGTATAACTATCAAAAGAATTGAAGTCATCTATTCTTAGTTTCTGGGGGTTCAAAAACACTTCCTTCTTATTATATAGTCTTCTCTTTCACTAGGCAGTGACCATAATTTACTTATGTATTTCCCTTTGGAAGCATGGTGGGATGGTGGAAGGGTTAAGATATCCTGAGAAAAACTCCAAGGCAGTGTTTGGTTGGTGAGGGCTTTACATGATTCTGACGTTGCCCTGTGCCAGGAAAACAGGTTCTCAGGTAGAACTCTTCCTACACACTTGAACACACATCCTCTCCCCTGGGGATGGGCACATCCTGCAATGGCCCCCACTGCATCTTCTTGTACCACTTGCCTTTTGATTATGCAGAGAAGTAGCTGATCCCAAGATTGTAGTGTTTACTGTCTCCGACAGGAGACAGCAATCGGGTAGAAAGATGCTAACAAAAGTAATCAATAGAGCAAAGAAAGATGAACCGCTGAAAAGAATATAATGAGATGGTAGAAGTCACCTCAAATATATTGTGGTTACATAATTATAGAATTTTCTGGCTAAATTTAAAGTTAGTTGAATAATAGGTAGAACATTTACAAACAATATCTGGCACATCATGAAAACTGACTAACTCTTAGATGAATGGAAGAAGGAATGAATAAATGATAAGGTTATGGAAATGCTTACTAACATTGATTACATGCTATCAAAGAAACCCAATTATGCTTTGATTATTCTACTAAGAGTGAAGAGATTTTTCAACACTGTAGAATATCTGTCAGAGTTGTTTCCCTAAATACTTAATGAATTTTATAATGTTGTGGTGGCCTGATGGAATTTGTAATTTGAAGACCATAGACATGGGACAAAGGGAGCAGGCTGAAATCATATTCTTGAATTAAGAATCTGAGCATTACGTATGCAAGGTCTAATAGAATTGAAATGTCAATCCATGGCAAAACCTTGCAGAGTCATTTGTCACTGTGTTTGATTATGCTATAAGGCCTTATTTGATTCGAAGGCTCTGCAGTAGAAAGAGTACCGGGTTCATGGCCAGCATGTTTCAGGGATGCTATTCACACAGACTACAATATGGATGGTTTTTCATGGAATCATGCAGAAAGGTGGCTTTGCTTGGATTCATATCCTTCCTTTCCTACCTACTAGCTGTGTGACATGAAGCTTCCTCTTTATTTTATTTTTAATATATTTTATTGATTTTTTACAGAGAGGAAAGGAGAGGGATAGAGAGTTAGAAACATCAGTGAGAGAGAAAC
>NW_005353789.1:85704-125529 GCF_000412655.1 Myotis brandtii | reverse complement strand
GCTTCAGCTGCCTGGCTGCCGGCCGCCCTCTTGGTTGGCAGTTAATTTGCATATCTCACTGATTAGCCAATGGGAAGGGTAGCGAAGTTATGGTTAATTACCATGTTTCTCTATTATTAGATAGGATCATCAGGACATGGAATTTAAATTATTTTGCCAGTTTTTGATAGAAATTTTCATTCTGTCAAAGAAAATGATGGGTAGAATTATGGTTTCAGTTTGTAAATATAAGACAAAAAAATAAGTAACACAGGGCATTGAAGATATTTTTTTTAATTGATTTCAGAGAAAGGAAGGGGGAGAGAGTGAGAGAAGCATAGGTGTCAGAGAAACATCAATTGGTTGCTTTCCATACACCCTCTGACTGGGGACCTGCAACCTAGGTTGTGACCAGGAGTCAAACCCACAACCTTTTGGTGTAAGAACGATGCTCCAACCAACTGAGCCACCCAGCCAGTGCTATTTACAACTTTGAATAGAGGTGTAGAGAGCTGAGTAAATCATACTCCTCATTATCATCATTGGCCTTTGCAAAGGCCATCTCTGGAATATATGTGTGTAGGTATGAATGCAGGTGTTTACATGTGTATGTATATATGTATGTGTGAATCTATGTATTTTTGTATTTATTACCTTTTACTTCTGATAACTCGCTCTTTCTCCTTTCCCATTGGGCAAACATGCTAATGCATTTAATGTATATATTTTTGTTTAAAAGTGTATTGTTGCTCTGTATTTATATTTTTAATTTACATAGAAGTTATTGTGCAATATATATTTCATTGTGTTGCTTAATTTCCTTCAGTTATTACTTGCCTTTAGGAATGATCCATGTTACTGTATGTATATCATGCTTTGAAGTGTCCCAAGTACTCCATGGGGTTCTCCATCACATTTTGCCTGTTTACTCACCAGGTGATGAACACTTGGATTGTTTCCAACTTCCTGTCACCACAATGAAGTTATTATTCTATTTTTTTAGTATATTATACAGTTAGTGAGCGTTCTCATGACAATCTTGTTTTTTTTTCTTTATTGATACAATAGAAGCCTTCTTTTCTAAAATGTCAGGGATGCTACTTGGTTAGTTAATTGAAAAAATTATTGGAGCTGGGATTTGTAAAAGTCATACATAATTTAAAGATTTTATTTTAACTTTAAATATTTAAGAGTACTTTTGTTAGTCATTTTAAAAAGTAGACTATAGGCTTTTCTTTTGTTGAATGTATGTATATACTGTATTGTTTTAAAATTAATTCATTTTTATTTTCTCTATTAAAAATATTTGTTTTTTCTAGCTTTATTGAGATATAGTAGTAATTGACATATAACTTGTGTTAGTTTAAGGTGTACAAATGTTGATTTGATACATTTATAGATTGTAAATTGATTATCAGCATAGCATTAATACGTCCATCCCCTCAC
Organism: Myotis brandtii; assembly: GCF_000412655.1. Taxonomy (NCBI): domain Eukaryota; kingdom Metazoa; phylum Chordata; class Mammalia; order Chiroptera; family Vespertilionidae; genus Myotis; species Myotis brandtii. Next base: position 124,104 of record NW_005353789.1, on the reverse strand, counting down.
ATAGTTGTGTGTGTGTGTGTGTGTGTGTGTGTGTGTGTGTGAGAAAAACATTTAAGAGCTCCATTCTTAGGAACTTTCAAGTATATAATATAGTATTATTAACTATAATCACCATGCTGTACATTAGTCCCCCAGAACTTACTCATTTTGTAACTGTAAGTTTGTACCTTTGACTAACATCTCCAGTCCCCCACCCCCTGCCCCTGCAATACAGAATGAAACAAATGGAATTCTACAAACATGATTGTATTTTGTTTTAATTTGGAAAGGTCCTAGTTGTTATCCTAGTTTTGGGGTCTCAGACTTTCTTTACATCAATTACATAGGGGATTAGGCCTAGAAGTCAAACATTAATATTTTCAATAAGCATAAAACTGTGCTTGGAACTTTAAAGGGACAATAGGTTGGAAAGTATATTATATTTTGCAAAGAGTTATGGAAGACAGTTTAAGTGTGATTTATTTTAAAAAATATTTAATTGAGATATAACATTGTATAAATTTAAGATGTAAAACATGTTGATTTAATACACTTAAACACTGAGAAATGATTACTACCATATGGTTAGTGTGACTAACCCATGTCATCTTAAACACTTTGGTATTGAACACTGTACGTAAATTATTTCTCTGGGCTATTTCATTTTAAAGAAGAACCCAATTTCTTACTTCATTCTCAGTTGAAACTTAAAGAGTTTTTTTCTTTTCTTTCCTAACTAACCCATGTCATCTTAAACACTTTGGTATTGAACACTGTACGTAAATTATTTCTCTGGGCTATTTCATTTTAAAGAAGAACCCAATTTCTTACTTCATTCTCAGTTGAAACTTAAAGAGTTTTTTCTTTTGCTTTCCTAACAAAAGAGAGAACTACTCATCTTCTCTGTAATGAAAATTTTACACTTAAAACAGAGGCTGCTGAAATATTTTTTACACAGAATTCTTTTGCACACAATTGAAAGCTGCTTCGACTACTTTGGTTTTGGAGAGTGTACAAGAAAACTGCAATTAGAATGAGTTTTTATACAAAATTCTAATAAACAAAGAGAACATTAATGAATGGATAGCTGGATGTATGTACTCACATTCTTATTTATTCATTCATTCAACAAGTATTTATTATCATCCACTATGTCACTATGATTAAAAATATCGATAATATTACTGTCCTCATGGAGCTTATATTTTAATAAGGTGGGAGCGAAAAAAATTGAAGGGAGCTAATATATGAACAAATATAGAAATTGTAATATAATAAGGTCTAGAAAGGAAATAAAAAGGGTGTGAACATAAGGAATAATAGGGAAGACTTGTCTGGGATGGTTTCTCTGAAGAAACGAAATTTGTGTTGAGGCTTGAGAGAGAAGAAGGCACCAGCTGGGACCAGGGAAGACCACACTCACAGAGGGAGTCTCAGTTCTACGTGCTCTTGGACTTCCGTCAATCACTTCAAAGAAGTTCTGAGACATATGACATCTTTATAGTTACCCTGTTTAAAAAAAACAGTTGACATAACTCCTAAATATCAAGGCAATTTAGGTTTTATATAAACACTGTTAATACCTTCCCTCACTACGACCTACCCACCTTTCCAAAAAACAGGTTTAACGGAAAGGTTTTCATGACCATTTTTCTCTCAACGAATCTTGTGTGTAATGCCTGTAATGTTGGAGCTCACTTAAAAAAATGTAGTCTGATAAAGAAAAAAAAAAGGAAACATAGAGGAATAAAGTATGACTCACCTGTTTAAAAATCGTAATAATTCATTCCCAGGAGATTATGGCCAGTGTCCTAGATTATTCTCTTCTGTTGATTCTCTTATTTTTTCTCTTTCCACCTCCATTTGGTTATTACACTGCTCATTAGCATTTGTATTAAGCAATTCTGAGGAGGGAAAAATCAATCAACTAAAGGAGCTTCAATTTAAGGCTTGGTGGGTGAGAAGTTGAATCTATTTGCTAAAATCAGATTATTTTTGGATTCTCTGTGGATTTCCTTTATCCATGTTATTTCTGTCTCCAATAGCATAGACTAACACAAGCTGATTATATTGTATAACAGAAACACACAGGTACAGTTTTTTTGGACTGCAGACATATTAAACTAAAACTTCTAAGTGACAGTTATTTGAGTGATTAAAATTTGAAGAGTGTTGTGAGGTGATGCTGGTGATAAAAACAGATTATAATTAAAAGACATGTTGTTGCCTATAGCCGTAGGGTCTGATACCTCCAGTAAGAAAGTCTTCACATCCTAAAAGTAGCTGACCCTGCATCTTATTCCTGATAATGTCTTTTAACCCTTGTAAGCTGGGTTCTTGCTAGTGAAGGTTTAGGGCAACAGAAACCATACATTTGAAAAATTCACCATAAAGTGAATAAAGCTCAAGCACAACCCTGAATCATGGCTGTCATACTGAATTTTTGTAAATCTTGTAAAAGCCTCTATATATTCTTTTTTTCATGCCTGAAGCTATTTGGTTTTGAATGGCCATTGGCCTACTGTGTTCCCAATGGGGTTGAGGATCTGTACACATTTGGGATGCTTGAGGAAATGAGGGACTAAAGACCAGGATCCATGAGTAGGTCAGAAAAGGACATGGGGAGATTCTGTGTCCTTGGTGAAGATGGATTTGTGCTGAACTTGCAAAATGTACGAGTTCAGTGTCATCTGTTTTCAGTATTTCCTGAACAATTGATTTATTCCACATTATTAATGAACTTTGCAGCAGTTCCACTTGTCAGAGCCTACTCTGTAGGGGTCAATAATGAGAGGAAACCTGATGTTAGTGAATCCAGCTTAAGTGATTCTGTCATGCTAACGATTCAATATATCAGGACAAATGTCAGCTCCTTCCAATATGTTAATTCTTCTGAGCCTATTTGCATAAACTACAGTCAATGAAATACAAGCTCCCCCTCTAAGATAGTTAATGGAGATTTGTAAAGGATTTTTAATTTACTTTTTTTTGTCTCCTTCAACATATATTCTTAAGTTAAAAAAGGGATGTGGAAGCAAGAATCACAGATTGGGCAGAGAGAGGATGGAAAGTATTACAAAAGCTAAAATATATAGGAATATCAAAATCCATTGGTATAAATGTTCCTTAAAAATTATGTTTATTTACATTCACTGCTTTCAAGAGGAGCAATTACTTTCTAAAGAAACTTGGGAACAAAGCATTTTCTTGTGTTTTGAGCTGACTTTTCACTTTCTCTAGTCTTGTGAAGTAAATTACCAGTTCATTAGTTTTCCCAAAGGATATTAAATCTGGGTTTCCTATCTTTCCTCCTAACCCATGTTATCTCCCTGGGACCACTGACATGTGACAGCAATGTTTATTTTAGAATCACCACTTCTTTTATTCTCAAGTTCAAGGTGAGTATACATCACAATTTAAAATTAACATTAAGAAATCAGAATTTCTTTTTTTTCTGGGATGAAATACATGGTTATCAAATTTAGTAATGAAATAATTTTCCCTTTCTTTCTTTCTTTCTTTCTTTCTTTCTTTCTTTCTTTCTTTCTTTCTTTCTTTCTTTCTTTCTTTCTTTCTCTCTTCTTCCTCTCTTCTTTCTTTCTTCCTGTCTTTATTTCTTACAAACTTCAAGATTTCTGTTTACTTGGAGTTCTTTTATTACGTTTTATCAGCTGGTTGGCACCTAGGATTTATTAGCTTTCTGTATCTATGTATATTATTAGTAACTGTAATATTCATTCAGATTTCAGACATTTCTCTTGTGTATTTATTTCCTTGACTTTTTATTTTCACTGTGGCTGAAAATTTACTTTTTCACCCATGGCCATTCATATAGACTACTTTATTTATGTAACCCTGGTAAAGATAAAAACAAACAAACAAATAAGATAGAACTAGAATTTTATGTTTACTTTTACTTAAGTAGTTTCCTGCCTCCCTGGCAGTCCCTGAGGTAGTTTTCAGTCTCTCTTAAGGTGAGATGACAATATGTAGCTAATGGGAGTGAGCACCATCAATCACCAAAGAGCAATAGCAGCAATATGGATTGCCTTTTACATTTTTGCTTCATTGCTTACCTGTCATCAGCCTGTTGACCTGTCCATTTGTCTGTGTTTTTTTTAAAGGTGAGTTTAATAAAGTTATCCAAACCATTTCCCTTATCTAAGTTGCTATGCTTCATCTTCTCTCCCCCACACCCATTTAATTTTAAATACACAGGGCCCAGTACTTTGAAAATTGGTATAATGAATTGTCCAGACCATATTTTACTCACCATTTGCCCTAATACATCAATTGGAATTAATTTTCGTGTGTTCACCACCTATGGTGAGTGGGTGTTTTATTATGACATTTATTGTATTTGAAACAGAGGACTGTGTTCCAGGATTAGGGTTCCGGTGAGTAAGTGAGCCATGACCATGCTTTAAGTTTCTAAAGGTAGCCTCTGATGTGTGAATAAGGGAAACGTTTTGCTGAGTAACTTTAGAGAGTTGACTTATCCTGTGTATTTACCTTCATGAGTCAGCTAGATTTTAAACTTTATGAGAACAAAGACTGATTTTCCTTTGTTTCATCATGATAATGAACACAGTGCTATGCAATGTTAAATGATGTCTATGTATCTTTTAGAATTTTCTAAAGCAGCTATTTTTAGCCTTTTTTCATCATGACACACATAAATTATTAAATTCTGCAGCACACCAAAAAAGATATTATATTTTTTGCTGATCTCACAAAAAAATAGGTATAATTTTGATTGATTTACCAATAATAATAATAATAATAATAATAATTACCTGTCCTCTTTGCTCCAAAGTGAGGTTCTAAGTTTAAAAATATTTTTTTATTGAGTTTTAGAGAGGGAAGAAGGAAGAGGGAGAGAGAGAGAAACATTGCCGTGAAAGTGAAACATCTGATCGGCTACCTCCTGCATGTCCCCTACCAGGGGTTGAGCCTGCAACCCAGGCATGTGCCCAGATCAGGAATCCAACCAGCAACCTTTCAGTGCACAGCTTGATGCCCATCCAACCAAGCCACACCGTCCAAGGCCAAAGTGATTTTTTACAAAATCAGTTACCTATACTTGTATGTAAGGATTTCTGGTACCAAGAATTAACGAATCAGATGCAATCTTATTAATGCAATGTGACCAATAAGATGTAGCTCTGTTATATGATCTGTATATTCATGGTTCAAGGCAGGGAATTAATAGCAGGGGGCTATTATTGTGTTGGCTGTTGTAATTTATTTTATAGAGGTCATATGCTCCTGACTAGATAGTCAGGTATTACAAGTTTGAAAAATTCTTACAGCACACTGATTGAAAAACACTGTCCCAAAGGCTAATGGGCCTCCTTTGCTATGTTGCTTTGTAAAATAAATTGAAAAGTAAAAAAAAAAAATTCTCAAACTTGGATTGGTGTTTATCAGTACGACCAGGAAACTCTGCCTATTTGAAAGTTAAATCTTACTTCTAGCATTAGCTGAGTCTGGCCTCTAATATGTTTTAAGAAATAAATAATCTGGGTGCTTACTTTCACCTGCCCTCCCCTGTCAGGACTTCAGGATTCCCCCTTCCCCCTCCAAGGTTTCCTTCAAGGGTAGGCTTATTCCCTACCCCTGGCCCCCCATTATATCCTGGCAGTGCCAGATTCTCTGAGTGTTGAGAAATCAACTCACTCCTTTGATACCTAGATCCAGGCTAATATTCTACCATGCTCATTGAGAGGATATAGGGCTTCCTCTGTTCCCTCGATGCCAATGATCATGTATAAGGGGCCTTGTGGAGACAGTGTGTGTGTGTGTGTGTGTGTGTGTGTGTTCTTTCCTGTTACCTCATGTGGTACATACAATAGGAAGACAACTTGATTATAAAATAAAGGAGGGAGTTTTGTGTCTTCTCTTTAACACTTTTTACTAATGCTTGACTTGGTAAAATGTCTTTATCATCATCTCCTTGATCATTGAATTTCCTCATCTTCCAAATGCAGGATCAAGTGAGGGAGCACCTGGGAAGGTGCTCTGCAAACTGAAGCATCTTCCAAAGGAAGGCCCCACCTCGCTCTATACCTTTGCTTCTCTCCTTCGTCTTTCTTCCTCTTTTACCTACTCTCTGCCCATTCTCTTCCTTCTTTCTCTTTCTTCCATTCTGTTCATTTCTCCAATCATTTTTATCTTCCCCTACACTCTCTCTCAGCCAACCTTCCTACCTTCTTGTAGCTCTTCAATCTTTCTCACTCACCCCTCTCACCACCACACTTCAGTTCTTAAAGGATAAGCAGTTCCCTAGAATACCTACACAATGAAGTTGGGGGAGGAAGCAGACAAGGGAAAATATGGAGCAAATAAGACAATAACAACAAGGGAAAAGTTAATGTGACATTGGACAGAAGGAATTAGAGAAGTATGAATGGATAAAATATTCTCATTGTCTTTGAAGAAGAAAGCAGACATTCTTCAGGAAAGACAATGCTTTTCCTAGTAATTAGGTCTGAAGCAATTTCTTACATGAATCTTCTTCTGGTAGACACACAAATCTTCTCAATAAGATCCTTACAATGAAGGCAGAGGTGATTTTCTAGATGTTTATAGTGTGCTTTACATAAGCTGAGGATACAGAGCAAGAAGCTCAGCTCTGTTCAGAGCCAGAACATATTCTCATATTTTGGTGGCTTACCATTTTTGATGAAAATATTTTCCCCCCAGGAACAAAATTCAGCCTGAGTTTTGAGTAACAGTAATAACTACTTAATAGTATATAGTAACCCTGGTTGACTTGTTCTCAGATCCCTCCTGATCAGACGGGAGCCAGTCTCTTATAAAGTCTCTTCAGATATTACTTGAAGCACCAGGTCACTTTCACATGTATTTACACAGAGTTCATGGACTATAATGTCCACGTGACACCTGCTGAGTTCTCGCTCTCTTGTTCTAGCTTCTATTCTCAAGACTTTGTCCTTGAAACTACTTGAGAGTTTGTCCTTTGCCATTTCTACATGAATCTTCAGTGCTCCGCATGAGCTTCCTTGACAGTGTCATGGCTCCCAAAGGTGACATGTTTATTCAGTATTCCCAAAGGGGCCAAGCACCAAGAGATTTTAGGTGACTCTGGCCCCTGGAATCCTCAATGTGTCAGAGCTCTGGGTTTAACAGTGAAGTGCAGAGATTGTCTCTCTCATCTACTGTTAGTTACAATTCCTCACCAAGGTACCAATCAGGACTGCTTGTGGCTTGTCTTAAAGAGTCTATAGCAAAAGCAGAACCTTTCGTTTCTTATTCAAACTCTTTCCATAGGGGCATTAGTGATTCACAGGGCTGGGTCAGGAGACATGCATGCTTTCTCCCTTCCTCTGAAATATAGACTCTTTCCTCAAGCTCTACTTAAAAATAATCTCATTCATATGAATGCCTGAGGGCACCCACTTCATCAGTTCACTGCATGTTCCCACACATGTCAAAGCCCCCACGATGAACCCAATTTAGGAGACAAATGGAATCCAGTTAAATTTTATAGAATAAATATGAGTCTTTTGATTCAATTGACTTGAATAATCAAATTGGATAAAATAATCGTGAAGAATAAATAGTCTTCAAATAGTGCTCCATACATATGACTTTTTATATCATTAAAATATATTATTATTTATGGAGGAAATTCCAGGCTAGAAGAAAAGAAAGCTTGTTCCCTGAAAATCTAGTGGGCAATGTCGTGGGAAACATGGTGCTGGAATCAGTGATGACGTCTCTGGCTTCAGGTAACAGAAAACTCTGGCTCAAATTGCCCAATTTAACAAGGAACATAGGGAGAAGAGAGTTCAAGGTGTAGAAGTTCTCTAGGGTGCTAGATTTTCTTCTCTTGGATTCTCTTGGCTCTGCCCTCTGCCATTTGTTGGCTTCATTCTCAGGCAAGATCACAGTATTTATTTATTTCAGGGGTCACATCCAAAGACGACAATATCCAGAAGCAGCAAGCGAGCATGTCATTCTTTATCTTTGTCTTTTTCTCTCAATCTGAGTGAGAACACTTCTCTCTGACACTGCCACTTTTCTAATTAACTCACATGTTCATTCTCAAACCAAGCACTTGCAAGGGGAACAATACTAGCTGAATTGGCTTAGATGAATCCCATGGGGTAAAAGAGATATTGGGAGAAGCATCGATTCCAGGGGTGGGCAAACTTTTTGACTCGAGGGCCACAATGGGTTCTTAAACTGGACCGGAGGGCCGGAACAAAAGCATGGATGGAGTGTTTGTGTGAACTAATATAAATTCAAAGTAAACATCATTACATAAAAGGGTACAGTCTTTTTTTTTTTTTTTAGTTTTATTCATTTCAAACGGGCCGGATCCGGCCCGTGGGCCGTAGTTTGCCCACGGCTGGATTAGACCATCAAACCTCCGAGGGAAGGTAGGGGAGGGGAGGGATAAGGAGGAGAGATCAACCAAAGGACTTGTACGCATGCATATAAGCATAACCAATGGACACAGACACCAGGGGGTGAGGGCATGAGTGGGGGGGGGAGCAATGGGGTGATAAGGACACATATGTAATACCTTAATTAATAAAGAGAGAAAAAAAATTAAAAAAAGATATTGGGGAGTTGACCATCAGGACCACCCCAGTGCTTTTGAAAACGCATTACGTCAATTGTCTGTGGACAATGGTTAGGTGCTCCTGGCCCTTGCCTGTTTGGTTCTGCTCTGATGGACACCTACAGGTACTCATTGTGTCATAAGCCCAATGCATATAGGTAGCTGCAAACTTCAGTTATGTCTTTGTGCTCTCTTATCACTCCTATAAGATATTCAGACAGAAAATTAATCAAGTAAAATGTCATCTCTCTACTGTTTAATATCTTTATCTCTAGCTCCCAACACTCTTGTGAGCTTTGGCCATGCTTATCTAATCACCTACTGGATATTTACACAGAAACATCTGTGGTGGATGTGGGAGTTTGACACTGTCTCCAATTACCTTCTCTTGAACCTTCCTAAAGTGCAGTCTAGGAAACTAAAAAATTAAAACCAACACACGACATTTCCCAGATTCCCTTCTAGCTAGGCTCTGGGTTCACAATAGGTTTCTGCCTCCTAGATGCACTCTTGTGAGACTGGGAAGGCAGAAATGAAGCAAGGCCACGCTTCACCTTCTTTGCATTGTGCTGGTTCCAGGCCGGGCCATGGGCACGTGTTGGGCTTTTTTGCAACACTGGATCAGGGCCCAGGCACTTGCTCTGTGCCTATGGAGAGCAGCTACAGTGACAGCATCAGCTTCATGGTTCTGGACCACAGTTATGGTGGTGGGTCTTGACATCAAGAATTACTGTGGCAGTCTCCCGAATCTCCATCATCCTGACCATGGCACAGGCAACATCTCCCGGGCAGACTGGCTCAGGGGTGTTCCTCTGGCAGTTATTTCTAGAGGCTTAACCTGAAATCCTCTCCTTTAATGCTCCCAATTATTTTTCAGAATTGAATTCCCTGTTTTAAATAATTTTTTCTGTTTAAATGAACTTGTTTTCTGGAAGAAACCTGACTGATACAACATTTTATTGTCACTTCAAACTCAATTTGTTTAAAAGGAAACAATATTCACTTTTCCTACCTAGTCCTTAATGTTCTGATGTTCTTAATCATTGTTATCCACAGTTATCTCTTCCTCTCCATTTTCTTTTTCTTTCCTAGCCAATCACCTCCTTCAAAATGTATCTTTTTATTTGTAACTTTCTTTCTAGTCCACATGCTAGTATCAAGACCAGACATAACCATCTCTTAGGACTGGGATATTTAAATCAGCTCTTGGCTATTTTTCTCAACTCATTTTCTCTCTACTTTTCAATTGATTTCCCCAAAATGTCAAATTTATCTTCATAAAATATTGTTTTTTTTGTCATATCACTGCTATTCATTGCAGCAAATCTTAAATTATTTTTCTAAACTCCTAGCCTTGGATCCAGTGTTCTCTAAAATCTTACCTCAACTTAAATTTTTCAAGTGCATCTTCTTCTGGTGCGTAGGGATCCTGCAGTGTGAGAGGTGTTGTGTTATGTGCTAACTGGCACTTTCATCAAATCATCCCTTTAGGGTAAATAGAATTACCCCTATTTTCCAGGTGAACAAACTGCAACCTGGGTAAATGACTTAGCTTTTTCAGTATAACACAACAAACTAATGGCAGACCCAGAACACAAACCTATACTGATTGGTCCCAATGCTCAGCATAATATGAATATGTACAAATTCTTTCCCACCGTCTCAGTGGTCTGAGTGTCTCTGGAACATGCACATTCCCACTCTTGGACCAATCCTCTTACATTACTTTCTCTCTTGTCTAAATGTGTTCCCTTTACACCTATTTATTTTACTAAGTTTCAAATCTCAGTACAAATTTTCTCTTTCCAATGAAAGCTAGTATAAACTTCAGATAATTTCTGAAATTCAACTCATTTATTTTCTGGCATTTGGTCTTATGAAATCTCATATTGGGGACGGTGTTATTTTCACTTACCATGTTTTACTTTTTATGTGTAAGTCTTAGACCCCTTGAGGCAAGGATGACATGCTATCCTTCTACAACCTTTGTTCACTTAAGGCATGTAGAAATTGCACTGAACTTGGAACTTAGGCCTTGTAGGGCTCTTAAGAATTCATCTAGTTCATCCCTCTTGTTTTTAAAAAGGGTCTTCCTAGAACTAGTTTAGATTATTATAATAACTCCAAAGAAGAGAATTCCTACAGCTCAGACTCACTGCAGTAGGTTACTGTCAAAAATGTCTTTCTTGGATATAAATTAGTAATTCATTAAAGAAGACATACAAATGCTCAATGAACATGTGGGAAAAAATTTCACACTAAGTGGTAGATAAAGAAATTCAAATTAAATCACAGTGAAATGTCATTCTTCATGTATCACAATGTGATTGGTAAATAGAATGATTATAGCCAGTGCTGGTGAGGGAGTGGTATGCTCATGTGTTGCTAGTGAGAGTAACTTGGTTCAAACTTTCTGGAGGGCAATTTGGTAGTACATAAAAAATAAAAAGCACACACCACTTTATAATTGTATATCCATTTACTAAGAGGTTCTCTTTTTAGAAATCCCCTCCTTGGTGCACCTCCATCCCCCAGTTTTCAAAAATTGCAAGAATATGCTTACAAGGGTGTTATTGAAGCATTATTTATAAATATCAAAAATTGGAGACAATGTAACTATGGAATTGGTTAACTAAATTTTAGCATATTCATGTAAGGTGATACTATGTAGCCTTTAAAAATTGTGGATATTCAATAATATAGAGGGATGTTCACATAAAATTGCTATAAAAAAGCAAACTTGTAAAATGATATGTAGAGTATAGAAAAAAGAATATATTTTTTTATGCATAGAAAACAAAGACAGAGAGGATCTATACCAACATAATAATAGTGGTTATTTCGGGGTGAAGAGATAATGGGAGCTTGTAATTGTATTTTTTGTTGTTGCTTATTTCTGGTTTTAACTTTTTAAAGAGTAAACACACATTAATTTTATAATAAGAAGCAAGTTGTTAAAATTATGTTTACATGTGATCTCAATTATTTTTGACTTTTCTTTAATTTTAATGAAATGGAGTGTAGTTGATGAACATTTTCCATATAGAACATAGACATAATTTGAGACCTTTTTATAGTTCCTTCTTACATGTGGCCAGTGAAAATCAATACAGGTTTTAAATATTTTATCCTAATTTGCATCTTGCTTGTCTTTCATAGATTCTCTTTCAGTATTGTACTACTGTACCAAAAACTTACTTTTGAGTCATTAACTTCTCTGCCTCATATTTTAGGTTTCTTTGATATAAATATGGGAAGAAGGGAAGATCCTCTTCCTAAGCTGAGATTTCTATTGTGCACTGAGGTTGGGGTAATCAGTGGTGTACTGTGGAATAAAAGGCAGTCCCATTTCTGGGTATTTATCTGAAGAGATCCAAAACAATAATTCTAAAAGATATATGCATCCCTATGTTCACTGCAGCATTACTTCCAATGTCCAAGATATGGAAGCAACCGAAGTGCCCATCAATAGACAATTGGATGAAGAAGATGTAGTACATATATATAATGAAATATCAGCCATAGAAAAAAATGAAAGCTTACCATTTGTGACAATGTGGATGGACCTAGAGAGTATTATGCTAAGTGAAATAAGTCAGACAGACAGAGGATGACAAATACCATATGACTTCACTTATATATGGAATCTAAAAAACAAAATGAACAAACAAAACAGAAACGAACTCATGGATAAAAAGAACAAACTGTTGGTTGCCAGGTGGGAGGGGACTTGTGGGACTGGGTGAAAAAGTGAAGGGATTAAGAAGTAAATTTGGCCTGAGCCGGTTTGGCTCAGTGGATAGAATGTTGGCATGAGGACTGAAGGGTCCCAGGCTCAGTTCCTCTCAAGGGCACATTCCTGGGTTGCAGGCTCAATCCCCAGTGGAGGGCATGTAGGAAGCAGCCGATCAATGGTTCTCTCTCATCACTGATGTTTCTATCTCTCTCTCTCTCTCCCTTTCCCTTCCTCTCTGAAATCAATAATATATATATATATATAGTACAAATGGACAGTTACAAAATAGTCATGGATATATAAAGTACAGCTTAGGGAATATAGTCAATAATATTGTAATAACTATGTATGGTGTCAGGTGGGTACTAGACTTATCAGGGGGACCACTTCATAAGTTATATAAATGTCTAACCATTATATGGTACACTTAAAATTAATATAATATTGAATGTCAACTGTAATTGAAGCATTAAAAAACATTAGGAATTTAGAATTTGAATACCTGGTTTAGGATCCTAGCTGAGGGTTTTCCTAGTGATATAAACTTGTAAGGAATCTTTAAACGCACTCAAACTTAATTTTCTTATCTGTAAAAAAGTAATAGTGCACACATTCAGATATACCTAATTGAAGTCAAAGGGCTGGGTTAATAGCTAAAGGAGATAACGTCTTTGAAGGAAGGAGCTTTATGAATCCCACTAGAGGCTCGGTGCACAAATTTGTGCATGGGTGGGGTCCCTAGGCCTGGCCGGCGATCAGGGCTGATCAGGGCTGCCTCACCCAGTCCTGATCAGGGCCGGGTTGATCAGGGCCTGCCGGCTGGGGGGAGGGAAGGTGGGAGGGACTGTGGGAGGTTGGCTGGCTGGCCACAGGGGAGGGACTAGGGGAGGTTGGACGGCCATGGGAGATTGACTGTGGGAGCACACTGACCACCAGAGGGCAGCTCCTGCATTGAGCGTCTGCCCCCTGGTGGTCAGTGCGCATCATAGCGACTGGTCGACTGGTCATTCCAGCCATTCTGGTCATTCGGTCATAATGGTTGCTTAGGCTTTTATATATGTAGACTAGAGGCCTGGGGCAGGAAATTCATGCACTGGTGTGTGTGTGGGGGGTGTTCCTCAGCCCAGCTTGAGCCTCTCACAGTCCAGGACCCCTTGGGGGATCTTAGGCTTTTATATATGTAGACTAGAGGCCTGGTGCAGGAAATTCATGCACTGGTGTGTGTGTGTTCCTCAGCCCAGCTTGAGCCTCTTACAGTCCAGGACCCCTTGGGGGATGTCCGGGACCCCTCGCTCCTTACCTCCCACCTGCTCACTGCTCCTTGTCACTTGGCTTGCTGCTCCTTAGTGCTACCGTGGAGGTGGGAGAGGCTCCCACCACTGCCGCTGCGCTCACTAGCTGTGAGCCCGGCTTCTGGCTCCTGCATTGAGCATCTGCCCCCTGGTGATCAGTGTGTATCAAAGAGACCAGTTGTTTTGGTTGTTCCACTGTAATGGTCGCTTAGGCTTTTATTATATAGACTAGAGGTCCAGTGCACGAAATTCGTGTATGGGGGTGGGGGTCTCTCAGCCCGGCCTGCACCCTCTCGTAATCTGGGACCTTTAGGGGGATGTCCAGCTGCCGGTTTAGGCCCGAGCCTGCTGTGGATTGGGCCTAAACTGGCAGCTGGACATCCCTCTCGCAATCTGGGACCGCTGGCTCCAAACTGTTTGCCTGCCTGCCTGATCGCCCTGACCACTCGCCTGCCTGCCTGATCACCGCTAACCGCCTCTGCCTGCCTGCCTGATCACCCCTAACTACTCACCTGCCTTCCTAATTGCCCCTAACTACTCGCCTACCTGCCTCATCACCCTGGTCTCTGGTTGTTCTGGTCGTTCCGCCATTTCTGTTGCTGGGCTTTTATGATATAGATGGTACTGTGATACAACAAGTCTAGGTTGTATTTGTTCTCTTGTCAAGTAGATTGGCAAAGGCATTGGGAGAAGGAGGTGCCCCAGAGAACCAGAAAAGCCTCCATCACCCTGAAGACAGAGAATTATGGGTAAATGGTGTTAGTATACACTACAGTTTGGTTCATCATGGCTTCCTATTCACTTCAACTGCTTTTGCCCTTCCTTCCATCTGACTTCCTACATTAAAAATGCAATTAAATATTCCAAGAGGAAACTTTCACTTTTAAAGCAGCATATATTGGCACAGCTTTCTTTCTTTCTTTCTTTCTTTCTTTCTTTCTTTCTTTCTTTCTTTCTTTCTTTCTTTCTTTCTTTCTTTCTCAATCTCTGAAAATTGACAGGTGACCAAATCATTTTACCTCTGGTAGCAGAGATATATGGGACTATATGCTTCTATATGCCAGAAAGACATAACCCAATTTCGTAGAGGCAAGGAAAGAAAGGAATGGTGATAAATTTCTACATAAGTGGCTCATGTTGGCATGAGACCATCTACAATCCTCTTATTTGTCATATAAATGAATGGAGATTCAGGGAGTTGGTGTCACTTTTCATCACAAAGTTCATGGCAGAATCAAGGCTCAAGCCCAGGTCTTCAGAAAAAAGTTCAGTGCATCATATCACATTTGTTTCCTTGCCTCTGTTTCTGGGACTCACCAAAACCTTCAAGACCAGGGTATATAAATTTGCTATCTTGCACTTTACTCAAAAATGTCACCAGTCCTTCTATGAGTATGATTGTGTGTGGGAATAAGTGGGAATGTAAAACAGTCTTAAATTGGCAGATTTTCTGATATTCCTGAGGGATAATATCATCATGTGATCAAAGCATTCCTTGGGTTCTGTTGGTTGCTTTTAATGCTCAGTAATAAATTATATATCCTGGTCATTTTTCTTTGTGGTGGGTGGGTATATCTGATTCTGTTTATTCAGTCAGTGGTCTTACCTTACAAATTATATATCCTGGTCATTTTTCTTTGTGGTGGGTGTCTGATTCTGTTTATTCAGTCAGTGGTCTTACCTTATTTTAGGAAGATGAGTCTTGGATTGCCATCTTGAATTTTTCTTCTTGATTATGCTCCAACCGTCACTTCAGATTTTACAGTAATTAATGCAAAAGGGGCTTTCTTTCCTTTTTTGGATTGCAGATGTGAGTGTGTTAAAGTTTCCAGGGACAGCAAAGATAAGTGGATGCGGCTTTGTTTCCTCTTGCTTCCTCCACATATGAAACCATTCTGATAGATCTGCAGGAAGAGATGTAGTCGCAGATGGCAGAGGTCAGTGTCTTGTGTATTCAATGTAGTCAATAATAAAGTCAGGACTTATGCTAACTGAATGTTAATAAGGAAGCACAAGGACCTTGCAAAGTCATTATGTCTGGTCATTTGCTTCGTAATATTACTCCACCAGGCTCAGGAGACCCATGCAAGGAGATTTTTAAACAAGTATCAAGAAAAGGCCAGAAAAATAAGGAAATGATTAGAATGCTATATAGATTATAAGGTTCATGTGATATACTACAGCTCAGCAGAAGGAGAATTTTAAAATGTAGTTTCAGAGTAGCAGAGGGAATAGTATCATTTCTTACTGAAGGAAATCTAGTCTTTATCCAAATCAAAATGGCATGTTTTTCTTGTCTAAGTAGTATGGTTCCTTCTAAATATAATATTGCTTCTACACATCCTTTGAACCAAACTAGTTACATAAAATTGGTAATATTTTTCAAGGAAGAACATTTATGCACCACTGCATTTGGATAAGTAGGTGGGGAGAAGCTAAGGCTGGGCGACTGGTACAGGAAATGCATATAAATGTAAACCAGCTTCTATCTCCCATTCTTTGCATTTTCCTCTTCAACATTTTTGTTTCATAGCATGAAGATTCACGCTGTATCTATGCATTTAGTCCAGGCTTAGGTTTCACCCTTTGCCTCCTTTCTAATCCTTTGTTCTTTATCCTCAGTGAATAGTTATGCCCATGAAGCCAAGAAGAAAGCCACAATGGCACAAATTAGACACGCACACATGAAAAAGAATAAACTTGTTACTGTGCAATAATAAGACCCAGAGGGATGCATTATCAGTTACACTGTCCATGAGGAGAAAACTTCCCAGTTTCTCAGGTGAGGCAGGAGTATGATGAGATCTTTTCTTCATATTTATTTGTAAACCCTAGGAGACATTTATTTCATCAGAGGCCCTCCTAATTAATGTTAAAACAGAATCATACAATTTTTAAAATTGATGTTTATTGCTGAAAGTATTATAGATGTCCCCCTTCCTTCCCCCATTGACCCCCTCCACCCCATCCCCGCCCCAGTCCTCCACCACACTATTGTCTATGTCCATGGGCTATGCATATATGCTATAGGTTCCCCAGTTAATCTCTCCTCACCCCACCCCTGCCTTCCCTCTGAGATTCGTCAGTCTGTTCCATGCTTCTATGTTTCTGGATCTATTTTGTTCATCAGTTTATTTTGTTCATTAGATTCTACATATGAGTGAGATCATGTGATACGTGTCTTTCTCTGACCGGCTTATTTCACTTAGCATAATACTCTCCAGGTCCCTCCATGCTGTCTCAAAGGGTAAGAGATCCATAGTATTCCATGATGTAAATGTGCTACAGCTTTTTTACCCACTCATCTACTGATGGGCACTTGAGCTGTTTCCAGATCTTAGCTATTGTAAATTGTGCTGCTATGAACATAGCATATAGGAATGTGTATATTCTTTCTGATTGGTGTTTCGGGTTTCTTAGGATATATTCATAGAAATGGGATCACTGGGTCAAATGGCAGTTCCATTCAATGCAATCCTTATTAAAATACCAATGGAATATTTCACAGATCTAGAACAAACACTCCAAAAATTCATATGGGACCAAACAAAGACCCCAAATAGCCGGGTCTTATTATTTTTTTGTTTTCTGTTCAGTTGCTGTGCAGGTTTATTTTGTTTTTAAAATTTATCTTTATTGTTGAAAGTATTACAGATATCCCTTTTTCCCCCCATTGAACCCCTTTGCCCCACCCCACCTCCAGGCCTTCACCATACCATTTGTTATAGTAACTATCTAGAATATAGACTTTAATACTTTTCAGCTTACATAACTTTCCATTCTCTTTTTGTTTTATTGTTTGCTTCATTTCATATAGTATTAAAAAGCATGCTGGCTTGAGTTCTGAGATTTTTTTCATATTTTTCCCTATATCCATTTTTATCTAGATCATCTTTTTTTTGTATCTATTGCTCTGAATTCTGCTTAATTTTGATTATATTCTCAGTAGTTCCCAGTATGAGACCCTGTTTGCAGGAATCCTTATCTGGTCAGGTTCCTGTGTGTGCAGTGGCTAGACAACTCCAGTTCTTGTAGGTTGTTTCTTGGGCCCCTTGTACAAATGTACTATTCGACTGGGCAAAACCACCCCAGTCACTACTCTTAAGTTGACCTGCCATGATTTTCAGTAATACTTGCTGGCTGTTTCAGGTTCTTCTCTTCTCAGCCCACAGGCCTCTATTGTTTTCCTCTGCTTCTTCCTGCACTGAAATTGGTAACATGTGCATCTTGTGGCTGTTGGTGGTTTGTCCCGTTTACTTGAATGTTGGATTCATGTCACCTCATTTTGTTGTAAGCGTAGTCCATGAGTTTTTAATTTTACTATGTAGGTGCTCTGGCTTTTTTAATGGGAGAGTTGGGCACATTCTAAGCCTTGGCTGCTACCGCCATGACCACCTCTGCTGAACACTTGCTCTCCCTCAATTCCTTTAAAGAATATATTTTTGAAAATCCTTATAAACTTCTCTGCTGGAAGAACTAGTTCTTCACAACTGTCTTGCTTCAGGTTGAGCAAAGTATTTAGGCTTCTGTCAGGATTTGGATGAAGTAAAAGGTTGTTGTTAGACCATGCAGGTCTTCCAGTTGTTTTCCAGCCTGTTTATTCTGGGTGGAGTCCATGGGGGCTGACTTTATATTTCCTTTGGAACTACATCTTAAGATCTTTTCCTGCAAGTGCTATATGTCTATTGTAGACACTTAATACATGTTGCTTAATTGGCTAGCTGTTGAGGTCTTGGATTTCCTTCTCATTGTTTAGAACTTAAAGATAACTTTTAGATGTATTTAAGCTGGAAGTTTAGTTTTAATACAAATTTAATACAAATTCTAAAATTTGTATTAAATTTTAAATTAAAACCTGAGCAACCGTAATGCCTGAACGACCAAACGACCAGCCACTATGACATGCACTGACCATCAGGGGGCAGATGCTCAACATAGGAGCTGCCCCCTGGTGATCAGTGTGCTCCCATAGCCAACCTCCCGTGGCCCCTCCCCCCTTGCCAGCCCCACCCCCACCCCATGCACAAATTCGTGCACCAGGCCTCTAGTATATCCTATATAATAAAAGGGTAATATGCAAATAGATCAAAATGTAGAACAACCAAACAAACAATCAAAGCATAATATGCTAATGGTATTCTAAAGCTGCTCAACTGCTCACTATGACATGCACTGACCACCAGGGGGCAGATGCTCCGACTGGTAGGTTAGCTTGCTGCTGGGGGGCCAGCTGATTGGAACTGAGTGAGATGGGCTGGACACGCCCTGGAGCCCTCCAGTGGTCCTTTCCTCAGGTGGGGTCCTTCAGCCTGGCCTGCACCCTCTCGCAATCTGGAATCCCTTGGGGGATGTCAGAGAGCCATTTTCAGCCTGATCCCGCAGGCCACTCCCCTTGGGAGGGCGCCAGAGGCAGGGCTCATGGCTGGCGGGTGCTGCTACAGCAGCGCGAACCTCTCCCAATCGGGACTGATTTGGTGTGAGCCCGCAGCAGGCACAGTGGGGCTGGGATGAGCGGGAGCGGCAGGTAGGAGCTACAGGTGGTGTTGGACTGCAGGTTTCAGCCTGATCCCTGCAGGCCATCTAGAGGGACCCCACCCATGCATGAATTCGTGCACCAGGCCTCTACTATATATATAATCATATCATATCATATCATATCATATCATATCATATCCTATTAACTTTGTAAAATTCAATGTTGAAAGCATCTTTACGAATCTTCTAACATAGACCTTTTTGCCTAGGCTCTATGGTATTTTGTGCCAGGTAATTCTTGATCATGGGGGCTGTCATGTGCATTGCAGGATATTTGGTAGTATCCCTGGTCTCTACCCACTCGATGTCAGTAGCAGCCCCGAGTTGTTACAACCAAAAATGTCTCCGGACATTGCCAAATGTGGGAGGGTAGGGAAGATGGGGGTGGGATGAGAAGGGCTCCCTGCTGAGAACCATTGGTCTGATGACACATCTATCACTATAGTTGCAGAACAGACCGAGAGAGGAACAATCATTTATATAAGGTCACAGAGCTATGTCAAAGCTGTTTTCTAGACTCTCCTGGAGGACATCATTATAAAACATAATTATGCCTAATTATGGTTCATTTTTTGAAACTGAATGTGTAAAAGATTTTAGAAATCAGGACAAAGAAGTTTTTGGGGGACCAAATTATTATTTAGATTATTTCTGTTGTGGATATTTATTGCAAGAAGTGCTTATGGTTGGCTCTTGGAATGAGGACTAAAACACTCCTCAGGCATGTCTTTGGAATTTTGCAGAAATTTGGAAAATAGTTGTTTGGGTAATAGGATCCTGTGGATGTTTTGTTTTCTTGTAAGAGGATTATTTTGAGAGTGACTTCTTTTTTGGGATATTCTTTAATAGATTTGCTCAAAGAGAAGAAAAAAAATACTGGTAAGTACTCACCGTCTCTAAAGACTGCTAGGAAAGTAGCCAAACCTGTGAAGGAACAGCAATACCAACATCTTTTTTAGCTGGTGGGAAAAAATCCTAAACCAATTTGGTAATGTCTTCCTCTATCACCATCTACTGAAGATTTTTGACAACATTGTTCCAAATCCTGTACTATCTTTAAAATTTGGTAGAAATGAGAAATAGAGAGGTGTGTGTGTGGGGGGTGTGGCAGGGGGGAGGAAGGGGGAGATGAAAACATGCATATTAATAAGTTCAAAATAGGTTTATTATTAAATATTTTATGGTAACCTCAATGATTCTTTTTGGTGTTTTATCGAATATTGCTGTTTTCCTTCTCATGTCTTTTTCAAAACTATAAGTTTTAGATATATTAGAAGAAGAATATGGAGAAGACTTTCTTTTTTTTTTTCTTTGAGAAGACTTTCATAAAAGTTTTCTGCAATTAAACTGACCTGTAATTTCATGTATACTTTTCAGAGATTATAGAATGGTAGATACACAAAATGTCTTTTTTTTTAAATTCAGCAAAGCTTCTCTATAATGCTATCCATGGGTGTCAGGCAATGGTATTGTCTCCTAGGTAATGTCCCTTAAAAAGATACCTTTTCATTACTTTAGAAATTATCCACTTTCCCCTCTTGGGAATCCAATATAAATGCTCCTTATGTTATGTTTCACTTAGTGGCAAATTGTGTTTGAATGATTTAGAGGGAAAGGAATTGAAAGAGAGGGCCAATAACATTTGATGAGCCCACAAAAACATATACTCTCCTGTAACACTTAAAATAACTCTGGGAGTAGGTGTTCTTATCTCCATTTTCCAGGTCAGGAATTTTCTAATATATTAATAGTAGCCTATAAGTGAAGCTCTTATGTTTGCTATAGACATTGACTGTGTATTAGGTTATTACCTCAAAGAGTTGTTGTAAGAACTGAATAAGATAATGCAACAAAGCATCAGACCCCATGCAGACACTCCATCAGTGCTTAGTTCCTTCTCTTCACTGTTGACCCCTTTCCTGAACCAGCTCCTGCTGTTCATGTACCCATCCTTGACACCTATCAATAACTGGCATTTGCTTAAGACAAAATCTTTAGCAGCTATTCCTGTTAGGCTGGGATCAGGTCGCTCCAGCCCAAGCATAGAAATATCTGTTCATTGAAGTAATCAGTGACATCTGAGGTAGCTCCAGTTCTAAAGCCTTCTATATGAAATCAGGTTACCAAATATGATTCCAAGGACTCAAAGCATTAGACATTTCCTTGAATATTTCAGGAGGCAATAGAAGGACCATTTTGGAGGGGAAAAAGGTGGTAGGGAGGGGAAACATTACAGAACCATTTTCCCCTTGGTGAGGGTATTCTTTATTAATATTCATAGATCCCACTTCAGAGCTTTGGGGCTGAGAGACTAAGTCTTTCCCAATATTCAAGGCAAATTCTGTGTTCAGGTGCTCTTATAGATCTCCCATTGAGTTATAAAAACTAATTTTATTTCATTGAACTTGTCATGCAGCTCTATCCTGATGAATATATGTCAGAGCGAGAAACAATTTACTGCACTTTCCTTTTTTATTTTTAATTTCAAGCCTATTTCCCCCATGCATTTGGGAGACAGATGAATCTAAGCTTTTCAATATGTACAGTTCTGTGCATTTTAACAAACTTTATGCCTTCCTGCTTTCCAGTATCATAACTGCTGCATGCATAATAATGAAGAATTGAGAACAGGGGAAAGAGAAAAGCTCTTATATGGCAATTACGCTTGAGAAAGGGAATTTAGCTTTCATCAAGTTTACTAATAATCCTGAATCTTCATATGTAAATGTGACTCATTTACCTAAGATGCCTACCATGTACATTTCAGAATATTAAAAGGAAAAAAAAGACAGCATATATTTTCTCCCCTACATTCCTCCCCCACCTTCATTGCAAACAGTTTAACACAAAACTGTTGATATTGACAAACTTCAGGGCTGGGTTAATGAGGGTTGATTTTCTATGGAGAAGAAAAGTGAAGAAGGAATAGAATTCTTGTATCTTCATTTTCTGAAAGGAAAGTTATCAAGGCTTTTTGATAAGTTATAATGTTTTTACTTGTAAGTTATCTATTTGAGGAAGCATTTTGGGAATCATAAAGTGCTGATCAAATATTAGTATATCCTGCCTAAGGTTGATTATTTTTAATACAATTTGAGTTTTGTCCAGGCCTCACACACTGTACTTGTGGGGTACAGAAAATTTACTTGATTCAACTCATTAAAACTCTAATGTTCTCCTGCCCTCCACACACACACACATTAAAAACAAAACAACAAAACACAGTCACACCCACGGGCTGTCTCTCACATGCTCAGAAACAAATTTGTCAAGGACAATCTCCAGCTGTTCTTCGATGCCTTTGTTCTTCTCCGAGGTCTCTCTCTCTCCTATTTGCTTTTGAGCTTCTCTGTGGCAGGGATATACTTGATTTGTGTTTGTATTCTCACAATCATCTAGCATATTAGCTGGCTCATCCTAGGTGAGCAGTAAATAACTGTTAAACTGAATTAATGGATTCTGCTTTGTCACCCAATATACTAGCAATGTCATCTGGACATATTATCAGCAGCCTGTCAATACCTTCATCTTAGAGTAGTCCTCCCTTCCCCATGGTTTCACTTTTTGTGGCTTCAGTTACCCATGATCAGCTGTGATCCAAAAATATTAAATGGTAAATTCCAGAAACAAACAATTTATAAGTTTTAAATTGTGCACCATTATAAGGAGCACAATGAAATCTCCAGCTGACTTGCTCTGTCCAGCAGGCACATGAATCATTTCTTTGTCTAGCGTATCCACACTGTGTACACCACCTGCCCCTTAGTCACTTAGTAGCCATCTCTGTTAAACAGATTTACTGTCATAGTATCACGGTGCTTGTGTACAATTCACCTTTGTTTTACCTAATAATGACCCCATAGCGCCAGGGTAGTGATGCTGGCAATTCAGATATGCCAAAGAGAAGTCATGATATTTCTCTAAGAGAAAAAGTATGTAGGTAAAGGAAAAAAAAACATAGTTTATAGGGTTCGGTATTATGCTTGGTTTCAGGCATCCACTGGGTCTTAGAACATATTTTCCCATGGATAAGAGGGGTACTAAGGTAGTTAACGATGTAAAGATTCTTCCATGGAATTTAATCTTGCTTAGAATAGAGCAGCGATTTTCAACCTTTTTCATCTCATGGCGCACATAAACTAATTACTAAAATTCTGCGACACATAAAAAATATACTTTTTACTTATCTGACAAAAAATATAGGTATATATATGATTAATTCACACCAAATGGCTATTGTATTGGCTGTTGTCATTTTTTAATTTGACAGTCTAAGGCAGTGGTCGGCAAACTCATTAGTCAACAGAACCAAATATCAACAGTACAACGATTGAAATTTCTTTTGAGAGCCAAATTTTTTAAACTTAAACTATATAGGTAGGTACATTGTTATTAACTTAATTAGGGTACTCCTAAGCTGGCCTTTGCTAAAAACGCCCTCAATCTGAGGGGTCAACCTCAGCAACCGTACCCCCACTTCTTCTAACTCCACTTCTTCAAAATAGACTCGCCCAGGCTGAAAACCGACTTCTGCGCATGGGCCACAAAGTTTCAATCGCACTGTACGTGCATGCCCGCACGTATTTTGTGGAAGAGCCACACTCAAGGGGGCAAAGAGCCACATGTGGCTCGCAAGCCGCGGTTTGCCGACCACTGGTCTAAGGGAAAAGAGGCCAGTGCCCCTGACTAAATAGTCAGGTATTGCATGTTTTAAAAATTCTTGCGGCATACCAGTTGAAAATCACTGGACTAGAGCCTTAAGAATGTACGAGCAATAATGTTCCTTACAGCTTCACTTTGTATCATTTTTGTTAATGTGGATTGTGGACTCAGACAGCCCTGGTGTGAATCCAGATCTTGCTGCCTGGCTGTGGTGTTGCCTTGGTGAAGTCACTTAACTTCCAGGGCCTCAATTGAAATTGCTCACTAAATGTATGTTGAAAGAACTAATAAATTAATGATCTCTAAACATTTTTATTATCCCTAAACTGGGGAAAACAATATGTACCTAACAGTGCTGTTAATATACCTTATCTGGCAAACTCAGGAAGGTGGAAAATTGTTTAGATGTTGTACAAACATACTTTTGCACATTCACCTGCCATTTCTACATACTTGTAATCTTCTGAAGTATCTATTTACACATATTTTTAATTTCTGGGAAGGGTTAACCTGATATTATTTTATATTAATACTAGATGCCTGATGCATGAAATTTGTGCAAGAGTATGCCTTCACAGCCCCGGCTGCCTCGGCTCTCGCAGCCCTGGCTTTATCCAGAAGGTCGTCCGGACCGTGTTCCGCTGTTCGGCTGTTCGGTCGATTTGCATATTATACTTTTATTATTATAGGTTAACTAGAAGCCCAGTGCGTGAAATTGCGCGGCCCCATCCACCTGCGTGGCCTCGCCATGCTTGCAGCCCTACCCACCCACGTACGCCCTGCCCACCCATGTTGATCTTTGGTTGTTATGGTGTTAGGACCATAGGCTTTTTTATATATATAGATATGATCCCATATGTTCCTAAAACATATTGTTTAATTTAACCTTCACAGAAACCATCTGATGTTGTTATCATACACATTTTAAAGACTAGAAACCCCGAGTCTCAGAGAGAATTTGATTTACCCGAATTTGTGGCAGTAACCAAAGTATGACTAGAATCTAGATCTTCTGACTTAAAATCTGGTAGGCTTTGACCTTGTCTGGTTGTTTTCTTAGTGATCAGTATTTCTAAAACAAACCATTTATTTTTCTCTGCATCTCAGTTCTTTTTGATGAAACAAAGAGCAAAGGAAACTGAAGTTCCAAATTATGTGTAGCTTTTATGCTAATACATTTAAGTTACTTTTTTTGATCTTGATAGTGTGTTTGTGGGTGGAATAAGGAAGAAGAGAAATGAGGAAAGAGGCCATTAAGCTTGACAGGTATGTTTGTGTTTGCAGCTGCTGCAAGGAAACCCCGTTCACTGGCAGACTAACTAGCCTCATGGTCACTAAATATGTTAAGTCTTAAGAGAACCACAGCCTCCCTTGTGGGTGTTTGAGGACTTGCTAGAACATGAGAAAAGTTGAGAAGAAATGTGAAAGCCCTAGTCAATCTAGGATTCTTCAACCTAAAGCAAAGCCACTGCCCTCTTTTTTTTCTTTGTTTTTCTTTATAGTTCTTATTTTTTATCTTTTTGTTTTTTTAAAAAAATCTTTATTGTTGAAAGTATTGCATATACATACCCCCCTTCCCTTCCACTCACCCCTTTTAGCCCTCCCATCCCCCACCCCAGCCCTTCACCATCCTGTTGTCTGGGTCCATGGGTTATGCATATGTGCATAAAAGTTCTTTGGTTGATCTCTTCCCACCCACCCACGCACCCACCCCTGCCTTCCCTCTAAGATTTGACAGTCTGTTCCATGCTTCTATGTCTCTGGATCTATTTTGTTCAACAGTTTATTTTATTCATTAGGTTCCACATATGAGTCAGATCATGTGATACTTGCCTTTCTCTGACTGGCTTATTTCACTTAGCACTATACTCTCTAATCCCTCCATGCTGTTTCAAAGAGTAAGAGGCTTTCTTTTTAATAGCTGCATAGTATTCCATGGTGTAAATATACCACAGCTTTTTTATCCACTCATCTACTGATGGGCACTTGAACTGCCTGCTTTTTAATGTTAGACATGTTCATACCCAACAGACTCAGGTAAGAATTTTAGCTATGGTGGGGCTGGGGGAAGATGGGGTGATAGTTTCAAGCAGTAGAATAGAATATAGGTTAAAAGTGTGGAATCTGGAGCTAATTGAGCACCTACTATGTGCAAGGTACTGGGGATATATTAGTGGAAGAAAATCCCTGCTCTCATGGAGCTTACATTTTAGGGGGAAGAAACAAAAAATAGAATAAATAAGTAATATAGTATATTAGAAGATTTCAAATGCTGTGGAGAAACATTGGTCAGGGAAGGGGACAGGGAGTGCTTTTTATTCTTCTTTGGTCCATCCTGGTAAGTTTTCATGATTCAACTTTTTAATGTGTCAACTTCTAATTCCTGGGTTGCCTTGGTTCTCTTCTACCAACTCTATCCCCCTCATGTTTGTTTGTTTTTCAGGCAAGAGCAGGTCTCATAGTTTGCATCTGGTGTGGACAGAGACAGTATTCACCAGCATGGCATGAATTTAGGAGTCAATAAAGAAAAGAAATGAAAAGAAAAAGAATTATTTAGAGGTAAGAAGGCATTAAAACCTGTATTAAAATTGGGCTTTTGTTCTTTATTTTTGTTTGCTATTTCCTGCATGTTATATGTCAATAATATTGAATTGGATTGTGATTTATTCACCAAATTCTGCTAGGCAGGCATTGGGGGATCTAGAGAGGAAAGACACAGTTGTAGAGAACCTTATCGCCCCATGGAGCGATATTTATATTTTCCATGCATATCTTTCCTCTTTTCTAAAGAGGTTTAGGCATCTGTCATTAGAATGGAGTAAACACCGCACACCAAGTGAAAGGAAGCCAGGCCTCAGGAAAGGATGGGGCTGACCCACCTCAGTGACAAGGGTCAAACAGTCCACAGCCCCCCATTTCCCAGCAGTTCTGGCCAAAGCGGAGAACACCTACCAATTTATAGAGGAGATGAAGGATTCCTTTAATCTAATTTCTCAGAGAAATTCTTCATGTTGGAGAGTCAATGAGGAAACAGAAAATAGAGTGGAGAAGTTCCTCATTAATAGCTTTTGGAACAAATGCAGATTTTTGTTGTTGTTGGGTGTGCTTAGTGTGGCTAGGAATCTTCCTCCATTCTTAGATTTCTGAGGAAGAGGTCAAAGGACAGGGCTTTGGAAACCTGGACGAAGCCACATGGAGCTACAGGATCCCCTTTGCAAAGACAGGCAAAAACCTGGGGCCTTTGAAGAAAGTGGGAGAGGTAATTTTCTCCACCATTCCCCAGGACTACCCTCTACTCTTGGCCCTTCATGTCAATTTTGACCATGCTTCCAAGTTAGAAGTATATGTTACACACCAACTAACACACACACACACACACACACACGCACACACACACATCCCTGAGGCAAAAATTCCCCCAACTTTCCAGACCAATATTTTCTCATATTATGAATGAGACACTGATTTTTAAAATTGTGTTCAATTCTACCTTTCAATTGCTGCTGTACCAATTAAAAATTAATTTCAGCACTGGCTGGTGTTGTTCAGTGGTTGGAACATTAGCCAGGCACCAAATGGTCATGGGTTGGATTCCTGGTCAAGAGTATGTACCTGGGTTGCAGGTTCTATCCCCACCCCCAATTGGGCAGTTGCAGGAGGCAACCAAATTGATGTGTCTCTCCCACATCAATGTTTCCCTCCCTCCCTTCATCCCTCCTTTCCACTCTTTAAAAATCAATGGGAAAATATCCTTGGTGAGAATTAACAACAAAAATTAATTTCAGATTCCACAAATTGCTTACAATCTGTAGTTTGAAAAATACTTTAAATCATTTGTTTTCAATGAGGAGAACATTTCAAACTTTACCCACAGGTATATCCCTAAGTGATTTGATGTGTTAGGAGGTAAATCTCCCTAAATGATTCTCATGGCCCCCTCCCCATCCAAAGTGACAGATGCCAGAAAAACAGAAAAAAGGGAAAAGAAGGAAAGATCACTTCCTAAGGCTCAGAGCAGAGCTGTTTTCCCATATCCCGGGGGTGTCACCTCCTAATAGAAGACATTCTGGGTTCCAATTAAGACATGAGCTATTGGACTACCACAACTTCCAGGAGACAAGCTGTAGGGGCTTAAAAAATATTTTTTTTTCTCCCACCTTCTGAGTTCTTCTGGCTGAGCCAATAAGCAAATTAACATGAGATAGATTAACAGGAGAAAATGTCTAAAGTTTATTTAATGGATGCCCATTTGAGGGTGCCATAATGAGACCCAAAATACATTGGGTAGTTGGGCTTATATGCTATTCTGGAGCTAAGGAGGAAGGGGAATTGTGATTTGGGACTTCTTAGGGCCGGAAGGCAATTCACATGGAGGTAAAAAAGTAATTGTTTGGAAATAAATGTTTGCTGGGCCATTTAAAAAATTATTTTTCATCAGAAAAACTGTTACAGGTGTAGTATCAGGTTAGCAGCAGTCCATTAGTCCATTGTGTGTGGGGTCCACATGGCTGTGGGCCATTTGGGCAAATGCAGGGGCGTGTGTCCCAAGCAACAAGAGTCCCAAGGGTCCCAAAGCACAAGAGCACAAGGGGAACCAAGAGCAAACTCCTTTGTGTAGGGGATTAACTATCCCAAATTTAGAGACCTTGCAGTGGCCACACCCATTCTGGCCAAGGACCTTTGTTCTCAGGTGTGAGAGATAGCAAGCACCTTCCCTATGCCACCCCAACTTTACTGGGCAGGTGTCTGTCTCCCCTTTGTTGGACCCCTGGTGAGTGTGAAGTTACAGCTCCCTGGTGAAGCTGAGCAAATGACATGCCTATAATGGCTGGCTTCCCTCTTTGCTCCTTTCCTGTTATTATAACTAGGTTAATTTCAGTGGTATCAACTTGAGTAAAATAAATCCTATTTTCACATGAACTTTCAAGAAACTGGGAAATTAAAATATGCTTAAGAGTGAACATTTGCATTTATTTTATAGATTGGAACAAATGCAATAAAGAAAAAAGTTCAACAAGTACAGTTGATTTATGCCAGTGCTAGCTAGGTCCCAAACATAGAATTCCTAAAGACAAAAGTTTGGGTTTATGATTTACCTCATCTTATGTTAGGCAAAATTTAGAAAAATTTGAGATAAGGTAGATATAAATTCCCTTTGACGCACACACATTTATTTTTCTCCTGCTATCACAGCGATCATTTAATTCAATTTAAATCTAGAAGCATAGATTGGGTGTCTGCTAGGTACCGGATTCTGTGCCAGGTGCTCTGGATAATTTAAAATGAAATAAGATGCACTTACTGGTGGACAAGACAGACCCAGTACAACTAGATGTAATACTATTTTTATAGAGTTCTGTGACTGGAGTAAACAAGTCTCTCTCAATAGAGAAGTGGATTTTGCTAGCTGTAAAGCAGGGGAAGGTCATTCCAGGCCGAGGGCCAGTGTGAGCCAAGGCACATCTTGGAAGGCTTAGGCCTTAGGGTATGTGGGACCTGAAGGAGAAGAGGCGGAAAGAAGTTGCAGGGCAGGTTACCAAAGGCCTTAGCTCAGTGGTTCTCAACCTTCCTAATGCCGCGACCCTTTAATACAGTTCCTCATGTTGTGGTGACCCCCAATTTCATTGTTACAAATTGAACATAACTAAAGCATAGTGATTAATCACAAAAACAATATGAAATTATATATGTGTTTTCCGATGGTCTTAGGCGACCCCTGTGAAAGGGTTGTTTGACCCCCAGAGGGGTTGCGACCCACAGAACCGCTGCCTTACCTGAATGTTAAAGGTTTAGACTGGTCCAGGAGCAGTGGAGGGACAACAATGCTGAAGCAGAGGTGAAATGCACTCTTGGTGTTGAAATGCTAATGGTGTTGATTGCTGTGGGCCCTGAGTCTCCTGGGGAAGTAAACAACACATTTTCTGCAGAGCCTGAGGGGGCACTGGGGACAGTGTAGGAAGTGCTGACTAGTTGCTGGAGGGTATGGGAAAAGGAGCCAACTAGTTATGAGTAAGGATATCAAATGGAGTCTAGCTAAAGATGAAAAATTATTGATTTGTCATATAGCTAATTTGCACAGTCATACCAACCTTTTGTGGCAACATTCAACAATCAAGGTGAAGTCAGTTGATATTATTGATAACTGATCATTTCATAGACACATGTTTTTTTTATTCTCCCCTTCCCCCCCAGTCCACCAAATGCCTGTCACTCATCTTTGATTAAGATTTATGATGAAGGCCAAACATATGCTGATGTGTCCTGAAGGGGTGGAGGTGGAAATATTTACCATGAACAGACATTATGCCTTTTTGACAAGAGACAAATGTTTCATTCAAATGCTGCATTTCGCATATTGGAAACTGTAATGAATTCTTGTGCACCTCTCTGCCTAGTTCACAATGTCAGGCCCAGGCATTGAAACACCCAAGGCTTTCCTCACAAAATTAAATTTAATGTTACACCCTCCAGTAGAATGGTGCATAAATCAAGCATTTGATTTGCATGGACTATAGCAAGCAGCTCCCTTCTGGACAAATATAAACCCAACTCTGAATATTATGTCAGGGACAGGAACAAAGCAATCTAGGACTTCCAATAAAAGTCTGGTACCAAGTGTAATTCATGTTGGTATTACACTGCTCTGTGTCAAGCCTGTTATTAAAACTCTTGTTTTAACCTCCTTTTTTCATTTCAAAAGAAAATGTTTTTCTTGACCTTCCTGTATTCAGAAAACCAGTGCACAGTCAAACCAGTACTATTTATAAACTGGTGTCTACTAGTGACAACCATGGGCACATTTATTTCCTTTTTCCACCTACCCCTGTCCAACATAGAATATGGGAAGGGGTACATATGAGTAATCAAATGGAAAGAAACTAAACAAAGGGCATGGAATAAAATACACCAGGGGAGATTAGGTAACATGGATATTCACTAATGTTTACCTCCGGCCACAGTCCCAAGAGAATGCTAAGAACAGTTTCAGAGAGACAAGTTTTAAAAATGACTCAATAGCCAAAATTAATGTACATTTGGATGCAGAACATGCATTCAATTCAAGAAAAGTGATCCTAAATATGCGTCATTTGGTCTTGTTTCTGGCCTCCGGCTTATGCCGGGTTATGCATTTTCCTTACTCATATTTTCCCCATCACAGGGTATCCTAACCATTTTTTACTTAAAGTAAAATTACTGTGATCTGAAATTGAGTAAGGCCCTAAGATAAGAAGCATTTTTAGAAATGCAAAATGAGTCCACGCTAACTTCCCAGAGCACATCAATAGATCACAGACTTGCACATATTCTACACTACATCAAGGCTCGTCTTGTTTTTTTTCTGGAATGCTGTAGGCACAGTACAAACAGAGGCTGCTCTAAAGCCAAGTGCATTTCCAAGAAGGCACAGCTGTCTGGAACACATAACCAAGTGAAGATGTGAGCCTGAGAGCTATGCTGATGATTTGGTATCTGCAGTGTAATTTCTCCCAGCTGTCCATGAACATCTGTTAGAATTTAGAATGCTTCAAGTTCTGAATAGGTGAAAGGAGGTGTCTGAAAAATAAATTTATGATGGTTTAAGGACAGTAAATTAGGATTCATCCCCACTCATTTGTGAATGGATTATGTCAGTAAATATTTATTAAATGGATACAATATACCAGTCACAATGAATTAAACTAGACTTCAGACTAGATTCTAATTTTTTATATATATACACACACACACACACACACACGCATATATATATGGTATATAGAATTATTGTATAAGGTAAAAGTGTCATAAGAGTAATAGATACAGTTCTATGAGATATGAGAAAAGGATGCATTATTTCCAATTGGAGAACATTAAGGAAGGCTGAGCAGGCAGGATTTGGCCATGCAAGGTAAACTGGGGCAGGAAAGGAATACCAAGTGAGGGTGCAGGAGGGGAGCATGGCCAAATGCTTGGAAAGGGGAAGTCCCATGCAGAGACCCTGAGTGATGAATAGTGACCAATCCCACCTTACTGAACTACTGAGTGAATGAAGACGAGTAGAAGGAAATAAGATGGAAAGGTAGATGGGATTGGGGATGGCCACTAAACAGTGGCCTCTGTAGTTTAGACTTTTAAAATTAAGCAATATGGAGCCATTAAAGGTTTTTGAACAGGGAAATTACATGACCTAATCTATGCTTTAGGAAGATTAATGTGGTCATAGCATATAAAATAGATTAAAGAGCAGAAAGATACGGTATTAAGGAGACAGACCGGTTAGCCCTAGAGAGAAGTAATGAAGGGCTAAACCAGGAGAGTAGCAGTGAGGATAGACAGGAAGTGACAGAGTATTATACAGAAAAAATCCACAGGACGTGGCAGCAGATTGGTGAGCCAGAGGAGAGGGCTGATGGGGTTTGGGAAAGATTGCTCCAAAATATGGCACTTTAGCATATGGAATATTTAAGCTGAGTTTGAGAAAATGGCAGAAGCAAGAAGGTCACTTTGACCTTCCCACTCTTCTCTCCTGAAACAGGCCATAAACCCTCAGGGGAGAGAGGCCTTCTCTACAGGAACAACCTTATCTCCCAAGACAAAGGTATGCCAAGAAGAATCCTCACAAACAGGCCTTGCTAAAATTTTCCCAGTTACTGTACTGAACTCCATACTCCTGAACCTCTCATATTCCTCCACAGCTGTGCACTCCTCATCAAACCTAGTATGAAATACTCAGGCCTGTTCTTTGGGTCTTTATTTCCTTATGAAGCCTCCCATGTCACGTAAAGCTTATATTAAATACATGTGTATGCTTTTCTCCTGTCAAGTTTACTTTTCTGAACCAGTCAGGGATCTTACCAGAATCATGGGTAACTTTCTGAGGTTTTGATTGGATGAACAGAAAAATCACAGAAGTTAACATTAAAACCTCAAGAAAACCCTGACATTATTTTTTCCTTTTTTCTTGAAAAGATCAATGCTTTTATAAGACAGAATGTAATGCAGATGCTTGATATCTTTTACCTGAGCCCCAAATGTAATGTAAAGGCACCCGCTATTGTAGCCTCCCTATTCTACACAGTAATTGGGATAAAGCTGAATGACATGGTGAGTTGGAAGAAGAGGAGACATAAAGTGTTTCTAAATGGTTCCTGTGGCTATAAAACCAGCATCAGTGTTATTGGCATCTATCATTCTGATGATTTCACTAATATTTTTAGAAGTCGTTACAGAGAGCCAGAGTTTAGCATGTCCCAAGTAGAGCAAATAGATAATTTCAGGCACACTGACCTCATTGATCGCAATTTAAAGATTCGTATTGGAATAGAACAGCATCTAGTCTAACCCAAGTTTATTTTAAAAGTACAGTCAGTCCCCTTCATGGATAAGGTGTTTTCTAATTGACTGAAACACTAAGCCAGCCTGTCAATACTCATACGGAGAAAACCAGTGCATTCCCCCCCACGTCATCTCTCAGGCCAAGTGATTAACTGTGCATCGGTCATTTAGCATAATAAATGTGCAGTCTGAGCGATTGAGTGTTGCCACGGGACTTCTGCTGTGGAAATACATGCTCTCTTACCTTGGCATGCTTAGAGCAGACTCAAAGCATTTCCTTCAAAAGTGTTAACGAACAAACAGCACTTATTTCGTTTTGAACTAGTCTTGATGAAGTTGATCCTACCCATCAGGCAATATGCTGCCTAGTATCACTACCCTTGGAATGTA
This sequence comes from Myotis brandtii, assembly GCF_000412655.1. Classification (NCBI taxonomy): domain Eukaryota; kingdom Metazoa; phylum Chordata; class Mammalia; order Chiroptera; family Vespertilionidae; genus Myotis; species Myotis brandtii. Next base: position 90,602 of record NW_005353789.1, on the reverse strand, counting down.
AAATGAGTCCCTTTTAATGGGAAACAAAAGTGATTCTTTGGTGCTCATTAGGATTCCATTTCCTAAAAGTTGACATGTACCAGCTTTAAAGAGTGTGACTTCTAGTTTGGGAGGAATCATGTGAACCCCAGTAACAGAGACTTTGGAAAGAATGAAGACTCCATTTTAAAAATGTCTTCTCTGTTCCTGGAAACCGAGAAAAAAGAAAAACAGACGCTGCAATTGCAAAATCTATTTATTACTGAACAAATGCTACAAAGGTCCTTGTTCGCTCCTAAGATTCCTCAACCTATTAAGGAAATGGTTTATATTTAATTTGTCTTCCAGTTTTCTGATTTTGTAAATTTATTAAAGCAATGAAATAGCTAGTATAATCCAGTTATTAATTCTCATTAATGCCGCTGCCTAGATTATTTGATCCAGATTATTGCTTCTGTAAAAGAGGCATGGTTTCATATAAAACAAAGCAACTCTTTGATCAAATTAGGTGATATAATTTGGAGCTGGGCATATTGAAATCAATGTCCTCACATCTCCACTCGTTATCTCCAGAAATTTGTGTCTGACCTGCTATAAATAGTTGTGGTTCTTGAGCTATTTAAGCCTGATTAAGGTATTTGTTATGCATTTGACAGAACACAATAGTGCACGATGTCAATTCTCAACTATCATCATCATGATTAAAAAGCGTAGACGAGAGTGACCCTTATGTGGAACCAGTTGTAATAAATAATAAGGATGCCACGAAGCTCTAATCCAATCACAGAGTTTAGCCAAACTGACTAAAAACTGTAGCAAGATCTTTAACCAAAAAAGTTGCTAAGCAAACGATACTAGATTCTCTTATTAACAAAAATTACTTTCTGATGTCCAGCTATGTTATATCCTCAATTGTTAGGGGCTCTTGCTATGAATACAAATAAGAAGAATGCAATTTACTTTGAAGAAGCACCCCACACGACCTCCTTGTTAAAGGTTGACTTATTGGAAGTTTTTAATTTGAAAAATAATTTAAGTTGAGGGAGGCAGTCCAATCAAAATTCCTGCCAATGGAAGACTTCAGCATGAGAAGAAATGCCTAAACCAGTAGTACTGCTGGGTTGAAAAAATATTACAGGCATTTTTTTAACAGGCTTGACAAGTGTTCGTTGGCCCTTTGCTTATCAGTCTTAAGAAGGAACCAAGTGACAGCAATTAAAGCCAGCCTCTCCTCTTGAGAGCCTCAGAGAGTGTCAGTATGATGTCAAACAACCAGTCTGGCCATCTTATTCATTAAATTGTCTGAGAAACGCTCCCTCTGCTGAGGCCCACTTTTTAACAATGATGAATCGAACAACAACAGCAACAACATCAAGAGGGACAACTGCAGTTAAAGCAACATCAATTCAATTGCAACTTTTTTTAGGAGTCTACCATGACCCAGGCACTGTGTTATAAGCTTTGCATAGATCATCTTTTTTACTCCAAACATCACCAACAGAGGTTGATACTGTTATTACCTCTGTGTTACAAAAGAGGAAGAAGATAAAGTAATGTGTTGGCTAATATGTGGTGGATTTGGGCCTCAGATTCTGGCAGTCTGACTTTCATTCTTTTTTTTTTTTTTTTTTTTTTTTTTTTTTTTTTTTTTTGCTTTATTGATTTTTCAGTGGGCAGACTTTTTTCTTCATTGTTCTTGGTACTGATTAAATCTGGTTCGCTTTATTATTTTTTTTTATTTTTATTTTTTTGCATATTACCCTTTATTAGATAGGATGTGTCCTTATCCCCACATTACCCCCCTTCCCCACCCCCCCACTCATACCCTCATCCCCCTGTTGTCTGTGTTCATTGGTTAGGCCTATATGCTTGCATATAAGTCCTTTGGTTGATCTCTCCCCCTTACCCTCCCCTACCTTTCCTCTGAGGTTTGACGGTCTGATCGATGCTTCTCTGTCTCTGGATCTGTTTTTGTTCATCAGTTTATGTTGTTCATTATATTCCATAAATGAGTGAGATCATGTGATATTTATCTTTCTCTGACTGGCTTATTTCACTTAGCATAATGCTTTCCAGTTCCATCCATGCTGTTGCAAATGGTAAGAACTCCTTTTTTACCGCAGCATAGTATTCCATTGTGTAGATGTCTGACTTTCATTCTTATTCTCCCATTTGTTATATTATGATCCCTCCTTAAATGTAAATTAGGTACACAGATTTTGAAAAATAACTCTTGTTTTAATTGTGGAAGAGACTTCTCTTTTTTTAAAGATATTCCTAATGTTATTTTGTATATATAATAATTATCATCCATTCATTTAAAAATATTTATTAAGCCTCTGCTATGTGCCTGGTACTGTTAAGTTTAAGGAAATAAAAGATAAGATATGGCCCCTGACTTTAGAAAATCCTTTGATCTATGTGCCTGGTACTGTTAAGTTTAAGGAGATAAATGATAAGATATGGCCCCTGACTTTAGAAAATCCTTTGATGTCTACTGGGTTAATTTAAACTAAGGTGCAACTGATACCATTGTAATTAGCTAATTATTAATAATAAAGAAGAAGCAAAGGAAGGCCAGGCATTATAAGCATGGCAATTTGGGCAGCTTCACCAGGAAGCTGCAACTTTGCATTCCCCAGGGAACCATTGGCTCATTCCCTGCAGATAGATCACTGTGGGGAGAGGGCCAACAAAGGGGAGATAGATGAATATGGGTAAGTTGGGATGACATAGAGAAGATGCTTGTCAGTCAAACCTGGGGACAGAGATCATTAGCCAGAGTAGGTGGGTCAGCTGCAAGCTTGCCAAATTTTGGGGATATTTAAGCCCCTAAACAAAGGAGTTCTCTCTCTTGTTGCTGTTGGCCCTTGGCTCTTGGCTCTCTTATTTTCTCCCATATGGCCAATGGCCATGCAGACTCCACATGCTATGGATTAATGGATTGCAGCGGGAAACACAAGCTAAACTAGTCTGACGTTGGACTGGACTTGGCTCCAACATGGAAAGGAAACTTTGGACACTGGCTCTGATTTTAACTCTGCTGAAGCCCCATAACACTTCTTCTATGACTGGACTCATCTGTTCTCCTGTGTGAGTCTCAGAAAATTCTTTTTCTCGGGATATCACAAGAATTCCACCCCCATGAGCAACTGGTGGAGACGAGGACCTCTCCCCACCAGTAACACAACTATATTCATACATCTATCTTTTATGCATAATCATAGTCTTCATGGTCAATGTGATAATACCCCACATTTATATGGAACTTGCTCATAATAAAATGTGTTCAAATATATTGTTTCATCTATGTCTTATAACTTCTTATGGGGTAGGCAGGGTCAGTTTATAGTAGTATCACTAATTTATGGTTGAGGAGCTGATATTCACAAGGGGAAGTTCCCTGCACTTGGGTTTTCTGGAGCTAACTCCTATTAATGAGCTCAAGCCCATCCCAATAACATCTACAGAGGCCTCTCCTATTTTGTCTTTGCTGCTACATATCAAAAGAGGTATGAATTTTGCTTTATAGGTAATAGTCCTTGCCTTAAAGACATTTTATTATATTAGTTTATTTCAGATTGGCCTGACAGAAGTTGGTCTGACTTATAAAGATGTTTAGCTGTAGTAGCAGGCCCATTTCCACTCACGATTCTGGCTGCCTGCTGTGTGAGCAAACGAGATAAGTACAAAATATTCCTACACCATTGGCTCCATGCTCTCCTCATATTCAATTATAAAGACTAATGAATCAGAGATGATTGCAGTGGTAAAAATCCCAAGGCAGATTTTTGCTGTCTTTACTAATGAGAGAAAAATATAGTAGACCATTGGCCTAAAGGCTCCACATGCGATTCCTTTGTAACTTAGAGTGCATTAAAAAAGCTTCAGTCAGCAAGATAAGTTAATTTTTTTATGACCTTTATAAACTCTTTTAGCCTGTATCTCAGGAGCTTTTCTTAAAGATTAAATTTTTAAAAATCCTTTTAGCTCAGGCCAACACAGCATCTGAGGCTTTTTTGCCACAAAGGCTACATCCAAAATCTATAAAGAAATTCTGTTCATGACAATTATTGTCAAAGTAATGATTAGGTAACATGTCATTTTTTAGTTTTTACTGTTCTTGCCTCTACAATAGTAATCCAATAGAGCTCACTTCTTCTTAATGTAAAAGTTGTATAAAGGATGCATCATTCCAGGTTGAGTTTGCCTACATTTGCAAATTCTTGAAAAAGCAAATTGAATTGTCATTGGTAGCACCTCTTTCACATGATGACCATTGAGTTAAAGTGGGAGGAGGGGTGGCACAGATATTAAAATTTCCTTAAAGGAAAATAATCCTCACCCTTGTATTAATATATCATTGAGTCCATGGGCTTTCGTAGACCTTATGGCACAATTACCCAAAGGTGATAGGTGTAATTTTGCAGGGGGAGGAATGTTAGAGTAATGTGAAGGCTCTTCATTAGTGGCATCACAGATCTATCACATGAAACACATAGTTCCTTCTAACCTCTTTGGTTGTAGGATATCAGTTTCATTTAAACACTGTGTTTTTGACTGGGTGGATTGGAGACTGCAAGAGTCATCATCCTAGGCATCTGTCACTACTTCTATTACATCCAACCTGCTGACCCAGAAAATCTGTGGTTGACACAATTGATTTCTCTATAAGATTCATTCAGCATTTATTTTGTTTTTGACATCCACCTACAAGGTTCTACAAAACTCAGTTCTTACATCTCTGTGTCAGAGAAACATAGCCCTTTATAAAAGTTGCATATCCTGAGGGGCTGTAACAAAGTATGAATCTTGCATAGAATAATTTACTGAAGTAATTTGGCTTATTAAGATATATATCCCTGGCCAGGTATCTCCATCTCTTTCTCCTCCTCTTTCTCTCTAAAAATCAAACATAT
>NW_005353789.1:79656-85467 GCF_000412655.1 Myotis brandtii | reverse complement strand
ACTAAGGACATGAATGCCAGCTTTATTAGAGTTTTGCCTTTGGAAATAACATCATCATAAACAACAAATAATAATGATGATGATAGAGAGAAAATAAAAATTAAAAATAAAATAAAGAGAAAAGGCTCGAGTCACAGGCTTACTTCTGCCCCATCAAACTTTACTCTGGATCAACTCTTAATCTCTGTCCCATGTTACGTTTTCTCTTTCCCTCCTGGAATCCCCTCCCCCAGGTCCCAGAAAGCAGCTTGGTTTCAAGCTAAGATATACAACCACATGCTTTAAATAGATGCTTGACAGTTATCTATTACTTTTCATCTGTATATCTATGCTACTTCATTATATAGAAAGGTTACATGATTTTTTTTCAAAGTGCCAGATTCAAAATTCAGCCTCAGTTGTTTATCTTATAAATAGATTGACATCTTCCTGTGTGCCCTAAAATCTAATGATCTGGCTTAATCATGCATCGTCCTATGAGTTTTGCTAAGAAATGACCAATGGGAAGGAACAGGGAGGTCTGTATAAATTGCAGTAATGGTTTTTGCTTACTGAATGCACATATCTAAGCAGATTAAATTTATTTCCTTTTATCTCATTAGCTGAGACTTTTCAGCTTGGCCTGAGCCTCAGGTCTACTTAATATTTAAGGTATTCCATTGTTTTTCTAGTAATCAATAACAATGTTTTATTTCTATTTTAGGAAATTAATGGGTAAATGCAGGGACCACATTTTCTAGACAAATTCTCTTTTTGGTTTGGCATAGAACACTATAAAATGTTTTGTTAACCATATATGTGACCAGGCAGAGAGTTCTTAAATGACTATCCTATGTAAATTTGTTCTGATTCTACTAATTATTCTATCTAGGGCACAACAAGAAGTGAGGAAGTGTAATGATTTTGGTGAGGAAACAGCATCACTGGCGCTATCAAAGATGAAACACTTCCAGGGATCTTGAAGCTGACTTTTACTGTAGTGCCACCATGAAAGATCTGAAGATCATTATTTACTAGAAAAAAAGGAACAAGGCAGAAATCGATTACTACGACACTAGATTTATGTTTCCATTGCTCTCTATATACATCCCTATTTGTCCTAACTTCATGGGGAAGATATTTAATACATAATGGAAGGAGGCTGTTGCTTTTGATTTATTTTTTGTTTATTATTTTTGGCATTCCATGGAGAAATTCTGGAAATCAATACTGTGTGTGTGTGTGTGTGTGTGTGTGTGTCTTGAGTATTCTAGGCACAGTGTAGGTTTAAGGTTCTGAAGGGCTATGGAAACTTCCTATACTTGTTGAGTTCTCTTTTAATAAGCAAATGATATTATGCACCCATACAAGAGAGTTTCTTTTCTTTCTTTGTATGTTTTATGTGACATTATGAGAACAGATACAAAGGCTAATTTAGCCGTAATTACAATAAGATGATTTTTTTTAGTATTTAAATTTATAGACTATCTCCCCTTCTCTAGAACCAATAAAACAACTCTCACTAATCCCAGTTAACTCTTTCTTAGCAATTTATTAGAAAATTAAAATATATCTTAGGTCCATGTGATAGATGAAGGCACAAATACAGAGATGTTATGGAATTTTAAATTTATTTTGAGTGAATAAGGATGGTTGGTGATGTATATAAGGCAAGATGGATTCTATCTTTAAATATTTTATAATTAAGCATTTGGGCTTTTAAAAAATATATAGGAAGAGAGTCAATCAACACTAATTTATCAAAACCATGTGAACAGAAAACTATATAAAGGGATGTGTTTTTATGGTTTACGAATTTTTAAAGTTGGATAGGAATCCAGAAGGACTGACTGCTTGCAAAGAGAATGAAAATGACAAGACTGTTCAAAGTATAATAGAATAGGATGGACAGAGCTGGAATACTTTTGAAAAACCCAATGAAGAATATATATATTTAAACCAGATTGTTAGTTTTGCAAACACTGGTGTGACATGGTGTTTAAGGCCTGACCTGAGAAGTAGTTATGTCAAGCATTGGCACTGTATTTTTACAAATGAGGAAACAAATTCAGAGATGTCCCGTAACAGTATTAACAGAGACATAAAACACAGATTTGGGGGTAGAAATTGATAACCTTCTGATAAATAAATTCCCTTTGGGATTCATTGAATGTCACATGTAAAGGAACAGGCTCCTTAATGAAACTCATACCCAGCCCCTCCATGTCTTCAGCAGATATGAAAACTGAAAGGAGAATTCAGGTACAGAGTGGCTGCTTACCAAACAGCCCTGACTTGACCCTGAGTTTTGCCTTCTCATGGATTTGACCTTCTCATGGATCTGCTTAGACTTTCTCATGGAGTCTTCTCATGTTGAACCTCTCTGCCCCCTCTAGGTCAAGGGCCCCTATAAAATCATCCACACAAGCATGAACAACCCTTATACTTGGTTACCTCTAACCAAGATGATAAAGTCTTGGTTTTCAAAATTAGGCTTGCTAAATACTAAAGACAGAAGGAAAATAGAGATAATTTAAGAAGTTTATTTGAAAAAGAATGGGTTTTGGCCATATCATAGCAAACTTGTTTCCAAGTCTTAGATTTTGCCTCAATATATACTTTGCCTTCTAAGAAAACTACCTCTATTCATAGAGGGCAGGTGAACCTTTACTTAAAATTTTCTTAAAAACTTGATTTCTAGCTGCTGACTTATTTTCACCTGGTGGCCCCATTATTTCCACTAATCCAGAACTGGTTCTTGGCAATATTGTCCTTATTTTGTGGTCCTGTGTTCACCATCCAAAGTCAAGGCTCTTTCCATCACCATTTATCCCCCTTTGCCCTCTTCTACCTCCTCCCCACTTTCACTCTTGTAATCACCATACTGTTGTCTGTGTCTATGAGTTTATTTTCTTAATCCCTTTACCTTCTTCTCCTAGATCCCAACCCCCCTCCCCTCTGACAGCTGTCAATCTGTTTTCTGTATCTATGAGTTTGCTTTTATTTTGTTTGTTTATTTTGTTCATTATATTTGACATATAAGTAAAATCATATGGTACTTGTCTTTCTCTGTTGGGCTTATTTCACTAAGCATAATACTCTCTAGGTCCATCCATGCTGTCGCAAAAGATAAGATTTCTTTCATTTTTTTACAGCTGAGTAGTATTCCGTTGTGTAAATGTACCACAGCTCTTTAATCCACTTTCTTCTGATGGGCATTTGGGCTGCTTCTAAATCATGGCTATTGTAAATAACACTGCAATGAATATAGGAGTGCATATATTCTTTCAAATTAGTGTTTCTGGTTTCTTCGGATATATTCCCAGCAGTGGAAATTCTGGGTCATGAGGCAGTTCCATATTTTATTTTTTGAGGGAACTCCATACTGTTTTCCACAGTGGCTGCACAAATCTGCGTTCCCACCAACAATGCACAAGGGTTCCCTTTTCTCGACATCCTCACCAACATTTTTTTGTTTGTTGATTTATTAATGACAGCCATTCTGACAGGTGTGAGGTAATATTTCATTGTGGTTTTAATTTTAATTTCTCTGATGATTAGTGATGCTGAGCATCTTTTCATATGTCTATTGGCCATCTGTATGTCCTCTTTGGAGAAGTGTCTATTCAGGTCCTTTGCCTATTTAAAAATTAAATTTTTTTCTTGATGTTGAGTTGTACAAGTTCTTTATATAATTTGGATATTAACTCCTTATAAGATGTATCATGGGCGAATATGTTCCCCATTCAGTGGGCTGTCTTATTTTTTTATGGTTTCCTTAGCTGTGCAAACTTTTTAGTTTGATATAGTCCCATTTGTTTACTTTTTCTTTTGTTTCTCTTGCCTGAGGGAAACAAATATTGCTATGAGAAATATGAGATTTCACTGCCTATGTTTTCTCCTAGGATTTCTATGGTTTCGAGTCTTACATTTAAGTCTTTAATTCATTTTGAGGTTTTTCTTGTATATTATGTGAGAAGGTGGTATAATTTTATTTTTTTGCATACTGTCCTCACACCATTTATTGAATAGACTGTTTACCCCATTGCATGTTATTGCCTCCTTTGTCAAATATTAATTGACCATAAAGGCGTAGGTTTATTTCTGGGCTCTCTATTCTATTCCATTGATCTATATGTCTGTTTTTATGCAATACTATGCTGTCTTGATTGCTATGGCCTTGTAGTATAGTTTGATATCAGGTAGTATGATTCCTCTAACTTTGTTCTTCTTTCTCAAGATTGCTGTTGCTATTTGGTGTCTTTGTGGTTCCATATAAATTTTTGGAATATTTGTTCTAGTTCTATGAAATATGCCAATGGTATCTTCATAGGAATCTATAGATTGCTTGGGGTAGTATGAACATTTTAATGATATTAACTCTTTCTATCCATGAACATGGTATATAGTTTCACCTATTTAATTCTTCTAAATTTCTCCAATGTCTTTTACATCCTTGGTTAATTACTGCTAGGTATTTTATTTATTTATTTTTGAGGCAACTGTAAATGGGATTGTCTTCTTAGTTTCCCTTTCTTATAGTTGGAGCAAGTAGCAGTGTTATAAAAACAATGTGTACTAAACATCACTTTGAGATAAGGTGGGATTAGGATTAAAAATGGCCAGCCCTGGCCAGTGTCACTCAGTTGGTTGGAGCATCATCCCGTGCACCAAAAGATGGTAGATTTGATTCCCAGTCAGATCACATACCTGGTTTTGATCCCCGGTAGGGTTGTGTAGAGCAGGCAACTGATGGATGTTTCTCTCTCACATTGATGTTTCTCTCCTCTCTCTCTCTCTCTCTCTCTCTCTCTCTCTCTCTCTCTCTCCCTGTCTCTCTCTTCCCCTCCCCAACTTCTCCTCTCTAAAAACAAACAAACAAACAAACAAGCAAACAAAGAACTGTATACTGACTTGGCCTCAGGAGGTACAGGAACAGTTTCTAAGGTTAGGTAATATCTATAAGTTTGCTTGGATAAGCTTAAAAATAGCAACAGTTTGTGGTTATAACTTTCTTTATCAAAGTGACTTCTTTTTTTAAATAGCTAAGATATCCCCCAAAGTTAGTGCATTTTTTGGGGGGGAGGGGAAGTAGAATCATATTTTACTTTATTAAGAGTGAAGGAAAGGGTTGAGTAAGAAACATTGATATATGTTATTTTGGAAATTGCAACAAAAAATTTTCACTGAATTTTGAAAGTATTTGCTTGCCAACTAAAAGTGGTTTGAGGAGCAAAAGTTTGGAACATATGTGACCCTCCACATACTATGATTTATCAGTTTAGCCCTACCTCCCAATTGTCCAGTTTGCACACACTCCTATGTAGTTGGTCATGCCTCACTTCTGTAGCTTCCATTCATCCACTAGTCCCTAAAGTTTGATTTGTATGCCTACAGACACCTTTATGTTATGTTTTCATTATGAACTAGAAGCCCGGTTCACAAAAATTTGTGCACTTGGGTGGGTCCCTCAGCCCAGCTTGTGCCCTCTCACAGTCTGGGACCCCTCAGGGGATGACCACCTGCTGGCTTAGGCCTGCTCCCCGGGGGATTGGGCCTAAGCTGGCAATCAGACATCCCTCTGGCATCCCAGGAGCCCTTGGGGGATGTCCACTTGCCAGCGGGGAGCAGGCCTAAGCTGCAGTCGAACATCCTTAGCGCTGCTGAGGAGGCGGGAGAGGCTCCCACCACCACCGCTGTACTGGAAGCCATCTGCCTCCCTCTGTGGGAGTGCACTGACCACCAGGGGGCAGCTCCTGCATTGAGCGTCTGCCCCCTGGTGGTCAGTGTGTGTAATAGTGACCAGTCATTCCCAGTAGTTCTGCTGTTAGG
>NW_005353789.1:29685-79212 GCF_000412655.1 Myotis brandtii | reverse complement strand
GTGAGGGGCTGATGGCTGTTTGCAGGCTGGCCACAGCCCCTTCAGGGTCGGGGTCCCCACTGGGGTGCCTGGCCAGCCTGGGTGAGGGGCTGAGGGCCTTTTTCAGGCTGGCCACACCCCCTTCAGGGTGGGGGTCACCACTGGGGTGCCTGGCCAGCCTCGGTGAGGGGCTGAGGGCCATTTTCAGGCTGGCCACAACCCCTTCAGGGTAGGGGGTCCTGCTGGGGTGCCTGGCCAATCTGGGTGAGGAGCTGATGGCTGTTTGCAGGCTGACCAAGCCCCCAGCCACCCAAGCTCCCAGTGGAGGCTGGCTGGAAGCAGGTATCTGGGATTTATTTGTCTTCTATAATTGAAACTTTGTTGCCTGTAGTGGAGGCCACAGCCGGCCAGGGCAGGTGGGAAGCTTGGCTTCCTCCATCGCCGGGGCAGCCAAGCCTCCTGCTTGCTCCAGCTCTATGGCTGCTGGCTGCGATATTGGTTGGGTTAATTTGCATACAGTCACTCTGATTGGCTGGTGGGTGTGGCTTGGGGTGTAGCAGAGGTGCAGTCAATTTGCATGTTTCTCTTTTATTAGATTAGATGTTATTAAAAAATGCTAGTTACTAAATACTAAGCATTTCCTATGTACTATACCTTGTACTAAGTATATTACATGGACTGCTTTACTTGATTCTCACACAGGAACAACTTATGGGAAGTGTTAGCCCCATTTTATGGAATAGAAAACTGAGACTCTATCACACAGCCACTAGGTGGCAGAACAGGGCCTTGAATCTGGGTATCTCTGGTGTGAAAATTCTTGCTCTTCACCACTATTACTCTTTAGTTATTTGTATAATCAACTGTTAATATATTGTTCCTTACACTTTAAGTTTTGGTGCTTAACTTGTAATTGCAATTTTCTTATGCTGTACATGCATCCCCATTAATCTTAATAAATAATTGAGATGCTTATTAGGAAGATCTGAAGTACTCTGTTACTTTTTGAAATGCCAAGTTAAAAGTAATGGAACATTACATGATATATTGAAACATTCTGGTCATCAAATTCCTAATTCAAAACAGTCACATTTTTTAAGGAACAAAATGACAGTTATTAGTATATATTTCAACAAATAGGAAATTCCTAATTCCTTCTATTATTATTTATATTACCATGTATAAGATTCTTTCCCCCAAAAAATATTAAAAATACTCTGTAATGCACATTGGGATATATTGGTTGTACACCCTACCCCATTTTATTTTATTTTAAAATATTTAATTGATTTCAGAGGGGAAGAGAGAGATAGAAACATCAATGATGAGAGGGAATCATTGATTGGCTGCCTCCTGCACGCCCCCTACTGGGGATCAAGCCCACAACCCGGGCATGTGCCCCTGACTGGAATCGAACCCGCAGGCCAACACTCTATCCACTGAGCCAAACCAGCCAGGGCAACCCTGACCCCATTTTAAGCACTAAAACAACTCAGCTGGAAATATATTTCATGGTCCCATTATTTTCTAATCTCTAATTTAGATTTTCAATGAAAGAAGTTAAAAGTTTTAGGGAAGAGTGGTACTTAAACAAATCTAAATAATGGAAATGGGTAATTTCTGAATTTACTGACTTTCAAATGTACCCCTCGTGTGGATTTCAGAGATAAGGGTGTATTTGTTGGAAAATAGTACCTCATAGGCCAAATGTCTAATCACAGCTAAAGCCTCAGTAGGTAAAAGAAAGCTATTAATCAGAATGTTGACCAGATTCCTGCTAAAAAAAACACACACACACAAACCACAGCATATATGTACAGATCTTCCAGCCCCTCTGCCTGGTGTTGAATTCCAGCTATTGGGAGTGCATCGGTTCTCTTTTGAACCATGCAATCATCGTTTTTAACCCTGCGTTAAAAGAGCCTTATATATCTTAGTCACACACAATAAAAGTTGCCCTGACTTTATACAGAATCAATAGACAATGTATTCTGAATAAAAATCAGGGCCATCTAGGAAATACAATTTTACCCTGTATTCACTTTCTTTGTATCCTTCTTCATTAAACCCTGCACCTCCAACTATAACTGTAGGTCTTTCTCAGGCTACATGCAATACAGCTGTTCTCTTGAAAATCTCTTTTCAGGTTAGCAACAGATCAGCAATAGGACTCTGATAAAAGCACAATGACTGGGTCAGAACCCCCAAACCCATGAAACCCACCAAAAGTGGGCAAGTAACAAAGCCCACGTTTTCCTGTAGAGCGTGCTGATGGGTATCAGAGAGTGGACATAGAGACGCTGCATAGGCACATGTGTTTCAGCTGTGTGAAAGATCTCTCTCTGGGAGGCCGAGCTACCCTGCTGCGTGCCAAGCTCCCAGGAGCAGTGAACACCTGTCAGGTTGTCTGTCCTTTTTCAGTCTTTGCCACATGTGGGGTGTTTTCAGGTTGTACAAGCTCTGAAAACACTAGAATTAGATTCCACCATTTATCAATAACAATTTATAGCTCATATACAGCTTTCTGGAGAAGAGCAGGAATTCACTGAAGCCTAACAGTGCAGCCCCCACAAAGGTTTGCTCCTGGGCTGGGATCGATGTCATCAGTGAAATTTATGGGGACGCCATGAAATCCTCTGAGAGGCAGTGCATTCTCTGCAACCTTTCTTGGATCCCATCAATTATGGTTTAATAAGGTCCTTCCTGCCACAGGAAAAGGCTTCTATTCCTTCACTGCCTCTCTCAGGTGTATCTGTCTCAATAATAACAGCTGTTTCTTCATCGCTGGTATGTTCCCTGAGAGGAGGTCTCAGTGCCGTCCTCCACTGTCTGTCCGGGTTCATGTGAACCTCTGTGGTTTCTCTCACGGGGTCTGTTTGCTCAAGTGAATCTAAAGGATTAGTGATCTGAGGTAAAAACAAACAAAACAAAACAAAACTTGTCCCTAAAACATTTCACATTCCCTGCATGTTTAAAATCTGTAAAATGGGCACATCTGACTGAATATTTTGGCAGCAAAGCATGCTTATGGAAACATCCAAGGCTCTGAAGCAGAGGAGGAATCTGGTATGTTGGACATGGGTTTGCTCTAAATTTTTGGACGTGGGGTGCAGAACTGTGGGTTTTGGGCCCTTTGACTCTCCTCCGAGTTCATCCTGATAGTGTCCTCGAGGTGGACTTGAACATAAACTTCTCACAAAAGGCTGTCTCTTTGAGAGGAGGGTCTGTTTCACTCTTAGGGAGTCGTCGTTGGGATTCCAGCTTCCCTGAAAGAACTCTCAGTCATTCAGGGAAAATACATCTCACTTCCAGGATATACACATGCAATATATACTCACACATGTCCACCTTTATACACACTTGTGCTTACACATGATATCCACACACACATGCGGTGTGTATTTCCATGAGTTTTAAGAAAGATGTTTTAGGAACGTTACATTTTGGGAATGATACATCATTACTTGTCATGCGGTTTCTCTAGATGAGTAATGTTTTATTTTCTTAATGTGATCATCACAGCTTTAGGTCAGTAATGGGCTCCAGACAGAAGCCAGGCTTCCATCTGAGACTTTAGTCACATCTTTGATTCAAAAGTAGGTCTCAGACTATGCAAAGCAGGTTTCTGAGGTAAAGTCTGGTTAGGGGGAAAACTTAGATGGGAAGAAATGAGAAGCTCTCACTTCGTCAAGGCACCTCCTATCCTTCACTATTCTTAAATATCCTGATTGCTTGTTACTCTACCATGGATCTTACACTTTCACCATCAATAATTTGGGTGTTAAATTTAAGATAATGAAGTTCCTATTAAATGCAGTACTTTTAAAATTATTTATTGATTTTAGAGAAAGAAAGAGGAAGGGATAAAGAGAGAAACATTGACTTGTTGTTCCACTTAGTTGTGCATTCATAGGTTGATTCTTGTATGTGCCCTGACCTGGGATCAAACCCACAACCTTGGTATATTGGGATGATGCTCTAACCAAATGAACTGCCTGGCCAGGGCCATGAAATCCTTATTAAATGTGAAGACAGGTGAAGCCAACCTAAGTACCTGTATTAGTTCCCTAGGGTTTTATAACAATTGTCATAACATTACCACAAACTGGGTGACTTAAAACAATAACAATTCATCCTCTCCTAGTTTTGGAGGCCAGAAGTCTGGAATCAAATTGCCAGCAGGGTCACGCTCTCTGAAGGCTCTAGGGAGAAATGTTCTATGCCTTTCTCTTAGCTTATGGTGTTGCTGGCCATCCTTGAGGTTCCTTGGCTTGTAGACACATCAGTCTTGGCTTCAGTCATCACATGGTGTTGTCTCTGTGTTTCTGTCTGTCTTCTCTTCTTATAAGAAACCAGTTATATTGGATTAAGGGTTCACCCCACTCCAGTGTAAACTCATCTTAACTAATTACTTCTTTAATGACTTTATTTCCAAATAAGGCCACAATCTGAGGTTCTGGAAATGGCATGAGTTTTGAAGGGACACTATCCAACCCAGTATAGAATCTAAGAGGGTATTATGGCTCTTCACTGAAACACTCCTTAGTGCATCAAGTTAATGTTCTCTTGAAAATCTCTTTTCAGGTTAGCAACAGATCAGCAAGAAAATAGACAAGATAAGTTTTGGAGAGCAAAGGTAGGAAAATGGAAAATGTTCAGAACAGTGAAGTTTAGTTCAGAACCAACCACTAACCACCAGTGTCTAAATTTGAACGAATTAAAATGAAATAAAAAAATGAAATAAAATTAAAAATCCAGTGTCTCCATATCATTAGCTACATTTCAAATGCTCAATAGCTACTTGTGGCTAGTGACTACTCTATTGAGCAATGCAGAAATAGAACCTTTTCATTCCTGCACAGTCTTTTGGATGGTGTTGGTCTAGAACACATCATGGGTAGGAGCTATGGTGGAGGTCTCAGGAGAGGTGAAGATGGGAGACGGTGGGGTGATGTTGCAGCAGGAGAGGGGACTCAGAAAGAGGCAGTGAAGATGAAGGTGAAGTACATGTTATCACAGTGTTGACTCAGGCAACCCAACTGCTGGACCTGGCTCTCAATCATTGAGCCCAGCAATTTGCTTGTAGAGAGCAGGTACACTAAATATTTGTTGAGCCTTTGAAGGAAAAGATGAAGACTTCAGTCAGGGTGGAGTGTTGCTCAGGTTGGCAATGTTACTGACAAAAAGGTATGATTTTTATGAAGGTCTGGGGGATAGTGCTTTAAGTATTAGCAAATAGTCATACTCTGGCCTTTGATTAAAGCATGAAGGCACCTGCTCTTCATACCTTCTTTTTTAAAAAACATATTTATTGACTTTTTACAGAGAGGAAGGGAGAGGGATAGAGAGTTAGAAACATCGATGAGAGAGAAACATCGATCAGCTGCCTCCTGCACACCCCCTACTGGGGATGTGCCTGCAACCAAGGTACATGCCCTTGACCGGAATCGAACCTGGGACCCTTCAGTCCACAGGCCGATGCTCTATCCACTGAGCCAAACCGGTTAGGGCCATACCTTATTCTTTAATTCACAACATTGGCACTCTGCCTCTAGTCACTGGGTTCCCCAGGTCACAAATAGCCTTCTCTCTCTTTCAAGGAAGCATAGAGTTACTAGTGCTCTTTGAACTTGTGCTGGTTCAACAATTTCCCTGTCGACTGCCATTATGGTGACCTAATACAAAGCCACCAGCCACTGCTGTGCACACCCAAAGCCCTGTGGTGAATCCCCTCTGACAACTTTTCCTCTCCCCACAAGATGGGGAGAGCAAATTACAATTGGGTTTGAAAGGGGTGGGTAACTTACCTTGTCCCTGGGGTTTTGACAGCCTCCTGTTGCTGTGCCCACTGACTGGAGGGCTGACACAGCTCATTTCCCAAGCCTGGATTTACTGTGATCCCTTGTCACATCTCTGTGATGAGGGGGGCGGGAAAGGAATTTTCATCAGTGCTGTGAACACTTGTAGTAGCTCCTTGCAGTGACCCTCCAGCGCACACACACACACACACACACACACACACACACACACACTGAGAGATCCCTGTCTGTTGTCATCAATATATAGAGCAGTTTTTTAATAAGTCTCCTTTTACTTTCCCCTATGTATTTTTCTTTGCTCAATTTTGATTGTGTTTCAGATTCAAACAAGGAAGGAACATCATGACAGAGGTGTGTGATAGGGGAAGCCAACGGGCATATTCTGAATAAATAAATCATCAGGATATTTCCCCCTGAAAGTGTGTTGGGCTGTACATCTCTTATTATTTGGATGCAAAGGGCTGCTATTGAATGAGATGATAGAAACACTGTAAATGATGAGTAGCATTGCATATTTATCAAATAACTTGTCTAAAACGTAACAAAGGCTTCCATTTTTCTCTATTGGATAATAAAACAAATTCTACAAATTAAATTCAAAGCATTCAAAATTATATTGATTAAAAACAGATTAATGGTTACGGGATCAGAGTGGGCCAGGGACTGAGATTAACTGCAAAGGGGTGACATGAAGGGTAAGGGCACCATTTTATAAGAGTAGAGGCAGGAGATGAGAGAGCTAGAGCACCATGCAGGGACTTTTTTCCATGCACATGTCAATTCCACTCAGAGTCCACTGGACTGAACCTGTTACAAGGCCCCAGTGATGGCAAAGGAGCTGAGAAGGGTAGGCTTCTGTGTGCCCAGAGAGGACTAATCATTCTACCATCCACATGTGGTATCAGTTTTTGGTGGTGGTTGCACCAGAAATCACCAAACTATACACCTAATATAAATGGTTTTATTACATGCCAATATCTTAATTTAAAAGTCAACATAAAAATTCAAAACATTCAGATTGGAATTCAGAATTCGCAATATCTAGACTGAGTTAAAGAGTCAGGACTTTTGAAATTGAGTCCTTAAAAATATTTACCATAAGATATGATTTTAAAAAAATTTATAGCTAGGTGAGAGTTTGCCTTATTAAATATTATTTAGGTGAAACTGATAGTAAGGGAGCACTGGACTCATAGAACATAGAACAAATAAAATAGAGCAGAGAATTTATCAACTGACCTAGGATTCAAGTTGAAACACACTTGTTTGTCCTTTTCTTGTATCTGTGCAGTCTGTAAATCTTATCTCTGCCTCTACTTTGTTACCTTTTCCCATTTTTTTCTTATATTTTTAACTGATAGGTTCCAGTTTCTTACTATATAAATGAGTTCTTGGTCCTGTTGATATAATTGCCTTATGTTTTGCTCCAGCAATTTTAATTGTGTCAGCTGATGAAATCTCGTTAGTACAGCTCAAAACCCACATTAATGTTAGTAAATATTTAAATGTTTTAAAAGAATTTATTTTGGAAGAGGCACTGGCCTTTTTGGAATGCAACTACAGAACCAGTTTAGCAAATCACTAGTAGTAGTAACTTATGGTAAATCCAGTAAGAAAGTATTTAACAGAGGGACATGGAGGAATATGTAGTAAGTATTCCTGATGTAAAAGAATGGAAAAGGATGAAATTAGAGGCAGTCAATTGAAGAAAAATACTTTTCCAATAAGTGAGAAGGTAGTTTTGTAGGTCCATGCTATTGATAAAGAAACATACTATGTGACTGTAATTGTTCTGTGCTTGTCTCACAAAAAGAAGCATGAAAGGAGATAGAGGAGAAACTTTTTTTCCACTGAATCCGTTTTCATTTGGGGCAAGATGCTGAACACTATGTAATGATTAAGAAAGCCCATGGCAATTAAGACTTCATCTTGCTGAAAAGTTGAAGCCATTGTCTAGAAAGGGAGAAAAGCCGAAAGACGGAGCGTGTATTACTCTACCCTTCCTCCGATACAGGACATCCCAGTATGTGCATTTATTTCTGTATTCCTTCTTCTCATGCAAGATTTTGAAATGAGGAGTTGGGATGCATTCGAATTGACAGCCCTCTGGAGCTCTTGCTTTATCTCATTCTGCTGGTGTTGCTCCCTATTCAAGTGGTCACATTCATGCCAAGCCTCATGGAAACACATTTACAACCATCATTGCGTTAGATAGAGTTGGTGCTTAAATATCACGTAGTACCATAAAACCTGTTTAATTACTTGTAAATTTTTATAGATTAGTCTCAAGTTGTATGGATCTTAAGCATAGCCTACTCAGGGCTCAGAGTGAATTGTGCGGTGGCTGGGAGAACATGGAGGGTGATCATTGTGTCTTCTTCCTCAAAGTCTAGGAAGAGTTTGTTTTTTGTTAATGAATCTACAGTTTGTACAGCAAAGAAGAAAGTGAGAAAGCCATTAGGACCTGTGTTGAGAGAAGCAGGTAAGAATCTTCAGTGTTTACCAGAGGGCGGTGGGGGAGAAAGTAATGGGGAAGTGGGAGGGCATCAGGCATGGAGGTGGAAGAGGCAGTGCTGGAGGGCCTTTCTCCAACAGCATAAGAATATTAGCTGCAGCAAACAAACAAAACCAAAAAGTAATTTTTAATATTTTATTGTAACTTGGGAGAGAGAGATCCTAAGAAGTCTCAAGGTAAGAGAAAACTGATTTGGCATAAATACAAATAATTAATAATCTAAGCTTGAAAAAAGCAATATATGTTTTTTAAAGTAAACTATTTTTATAGTTTTAGTTAAGTATATTTTTTGCAAAAGTTATCAAGGGGTTTCTAGATTTACTTTGTTAAACTAATTAAGCGAGGATGGCATTAGGCTGAGGTGCCTTTAATGCATTAGTAGCCTACATAAACAAACCCAAACCTAAGCCTGTAAATACCTCCAGGTTAAGAAATTGAAACCCAAGGACAACTAATCACAAATGGCCAGCCAACTAGGCTTTCCCAAATAAGGCAGCCACTTAAACTAGAACCAATCAAATAATTGCTTTGCTTTTGCCTCTTCTCTATAAAAGTCTTTCTTCTGTTTGTGGAATACTTCTAACTACTTCTTATTTGGTACTGCCTGGTTCAAATAGAGTTTTGATCAAATAAACTCTTAATTTTTAAATATGCCTCAGTTTATCTTTTAACAACTTATAACCTAGTCTAATTTTTTTTTTTAGAAGGTCTTACTTTGGTTAACTGAATTCTTCTAACAGGGACTTCTCCTAACTTTTGTGTTGGGGGAGAAACACTCATTATTTCTAAACTAGAGGCCCATTGCACAGATTCGTGCACTGGTGGGATCCCTCGGCCTGGCCTGCACTCTCACGCAATCTCAGACCCCTCGAGGCATGTCAGACTGCCAGTTTCGTCTGATTCCTGAAGGCCAGGCTGAGGGACCCCACTGGTGCACGAATCTGTGCACCAGGCCTCTAGTATGCATATAAAATCTTTGGTTAATCTCTTCCTGCCCTCCCCATTCCCCCCTTCCCTCTGAGATTCATCAGTCCGTTTGATGTTTCCATGTCTGTGTGTTGAGCATCTGCCCCCTGGTGGTCAGTGCACATCATAGCTACCAGTTGAATGGTCAAACGGTTGCTTAGGCTTTTATACATATAGATTGATAGAGTGAAATACATGTCTTGAATTTCAGGATGTTTTGTTAAGTCTCATGTGCAGAGTTTTAAATTGGACCTCTTGCATATTGTGCTTCTTTGTTCCTCATTTTATTCAGCCTGGAAAATAGCAACTTGTTTTTAGTCTAATAAAAGAAAAGGATGAAGAATGTGGTTCAGGGTTGGAAAACCATGTAGGAACCTCCTTTAGCCTCTTTTGGTCAGCTAATTCTTAGGCAGCTTATTATCCACTTCTTGCTCTACTTCCCAGGCCCACAGATTTTTAATCTACATTATTTCCCCTTACCAGCTGCTACCACCCATGTTTCAGCTACACAATGGGAGAATTCTCTTCTCTCTCCTTGCCATACTCCACAGCAAGTATACTAGACTTGTTCATTTTAGGGTTTTACTTTTAGTCACTATGAATAAATAGAAGTACAAAACTGGCAAATGTGGAGAAAACACAGCCTTATCCAATCTTATAAATCTTCATAGTGCTTGTTCCTGGTCCATAGTCCTGCATTTGATTTCTTTGATGTAACTGCAGAAGCATCTGGTGCTGGAAGTCTCCTGATGGCCTTCAAAGTCTGCCCCTCTAGGTTGAATGTGAGATCAAGCTGCTCAGTTGTAGCCCTAGAGATGTGGGTTGGCACCATTCCAGAGCCTGGTGAGAGTCTCAGTCCTTCTCAGCATGTGTATCCCAGCGTTCCTGTCCACTCTGTTCATCACCTGCCCTATCACCAGGGCCCTGTGGGGTTGACTTCCAAGGATCTCAGCCATTCTTACAGCCCTTGCCAATGCCTTCTTTGCCCCTCTAGGAGATTTCCCTAGCTGAGAGCTCAGGAAGGCCCTGGTCCTTTCTATGTCTCTCTTACCTTTAGGAATTTTTCTGCATTTCATACCAGTCTGCAATGACCCAGAAGTTTCTTTTGCTAAGCTCCTATAGCATCATTTTCTTTTGCCTGATTCTGACTGGCCATCACCACAGCATAGTGTATTGACCAGGTAGTGCAAGCCATCATTGGGCTAGGCACTTTACATCAGTTATAAATGTCCTTTTTTTAAATTTTTGTTTGCTTCATATCCAGTAACTCATTGATAAGGCTGATGGTACCCTTAGTATAAGCAGATTTCTCCATATATTATTCCAAGCAAACATGTGAGCATTGTCTTTAAAATGGCTGTGTGATCCTCAAATTGGTTTTATAGTCTTCATACTTGCCTCATTTTCTTGTTCTCATAATGCTAGCAGATTTGTTACTTTTTTCACTCAAAGAGCTCATACATTTTGGGGGGAACTTTTCAATAAGTTTTGGTTCCCAACCCATGGGAAACCACCAGTTCATAGGGTTTTCAGAGAAATACCCTGAACCCATTGAGTGATTTAGCTCAGAGTTTCTCAAACTTTAATGTGCATGGGAATTGTTTGGAGAGTTACTACAGATGCAGATTTCTTGGGCTCCACCCTGGTGATAATAATTAAATAGATCTGGAGTGATGCCCAAGAATTTGTTTTTAACTATCAACCCAGATGATTCTGATGCAGGTGATATGGGACTACATTCTCAGGAAACTGATTTGACCTTTTTGGTCTGGTTCTCACCTCTGTTCATTACTGTGGGTTCTGTAATCACTGCTTTGATGTCCCCATTCAGTTCTGTTAGACATATTAGGTTTATATAAGCCAGTGTGCACATGCTAAAACTACTCCAGGCGTAATTTCCACCAAGGAATAGAAAGCTTTCTCTCCTCCCTCTCACAAATATTTTCTAACACTCAAAAAGGTGGGTCAAGTATCTGGAGATGAAGTAATTTTAAAAAATGATTTGCAAAGCACTATTTAAAGTCAACAAATATTAATTTTATTTACATTAAAATATTGAATGTGTACCATTAGAATTGTTTTATTATTTACATTATGTAATTCATGTACTCAAAAAGTACAGAGAATAATATAAAATAGACACATATGAACTCAACTTCTGTATTAACACATTAACATTTTACCACATTTAAAAAATTCTTTAATACCCATGTTTTAAAACATTTACCACATATATTCTTATCTGTAAGCAGTGAATAGCATTGCCGTAAGCACTTTAAAATTTTACATAGGTGGAATATATCACATATTTCCTTTTGTACATTTTATTTTAAAATATATTTTATTGATTTTTTACAGAGAGGAAGGGAGAGTAATAGAGAGTTAGAAACATCAATGAGAGAGAAACATCGATCAGCTGCCTCCTGCACACCCCCTACTGGGGATGTGCCCGCAACCAAGGTATATGCCCTTGACTGGAATCGAACCTGGGACCTTTCAGTCTGCAGGCCGACGCTCTATCCACTGAGCCAAACCAGTTAGGGCCCTTTTGTACATTTTAAAAATCAACATTGGTTTTGATATTTATGTTACTCCACGTAAACCTAATTAAGTTACTTCAACTTCTGTGTAGTATTTCCTTTTATAGACCATAATTTATTATTCTCTTATTGATGGTTATTAGGTACTAACCTTTTTGTTTAAGCTTTTAAAAATATTATTGAATCACACCAGTGTGCTAGAATTTCTTTAGGTTACATCACCTAGATATGGCGTTGCTATAAGACCTGTGTATCCATAATTTAAAATGTACATTTAAAATAAAAGACAGAAATAATCATTAGACAACTAAGTCTCTTTTGTTACATTTTATTAAAAATTCACATTTAAACAACCTACTGTTTTATACTCCTTACTTTATCTACTCTCATTCTGTCCTGGAAACTCTTTCAGAGTTGTTGTCAATGGGTACACATGATTTTTTATTTGATTTTTTTCACTTAACATAATTGCATATAAATATTTCATTCATTTGACCCATTTATTCAATAAATGCTTAATTTAGTGGCTCCCATGAGCCAGGTTAGCTCCTGAGGACAGAGATAGAAATCCTGGTTTTGTTAAATCTTTCATTAATTTCACATAATCACATAGACCATGATTTTATCTTTAGGAAGCAATTAACATTACATAATACTATGGTATGATTTGCTTATTTAATTCCTCAGAGAATGGTGTTTATTTTAGAAATGTATACATACATGACATTTATGTCAGAACTAAGGACTGGATTTGATTAATGTGATATTATCATGGGGCATGTGTGTCTATGATGCTCAGATTGACTTAGAATAAGCCAGATCTCAGCTATTGTCATTAACAGTCCACGCTCCCACTTTTCTCTCCGTTCATTCTCTGCAATTCACCTTGGCTGTTGGAGAGGTAACAGACCTGAACTTTGACGTGGATTTGAGTACTGGCTCCTTGGCTTGCGAGATACATAAACTTGGGCAAATGAATGAACCTCCCTGTTTCTCAGTTTTCCTTTCTGTAAAATAGGGATACTAACACACTCAGTTGATACTTGGGGAAATCCTTAAAACTGTGAGGATTGGCTTTGGTTATGCAGTAAAGCTCTGGTTTTAGAAAGTCAGATTTCACCTCCTAAAGCAAGCTACTTGAGGGATATATTGAGACATAGAAAAATAAGGCAACAACAGGCCTGAGGGAGAAAAATCAGACTGTTTTTTTTGCAGGGAATCCAGGGCTCTGAGCTCACCGGAAGCTGTTCACCACTGGCTCCCTCTCCCTGATGTCTGTTTAGACCTGTGACTTCTGTGACTCCAAGAAGAGAAAGAGGCTGACAGATAGGTGTGTGCACACACATACACACATCTACACACAGAGGCACACAGGAGTGAGGGAAAGATGGTTAAAGAGGGGAACCATGTGAAGAAGTTACTGTTAGAACAAATCCATCCATTTGAGTATTTTACCTAATAGTACAGCAGGTTGTTTTTAAAATGTGAAAATTAATCAGGTCTTTAGGCTGCTCTCCCTACATGTAAATGCAGTGGTCATTTGTACATACATCCAGGCCAAATAATCGAATGTGGAAGAAAGTATAAAGTAACAACTAATCTTAACATAACCAGTTTCAAGCTTACTTCCTTAGAAAATGCTCGTTATCACCCATTGCCTCTTCCTTCTCCTCCTCCTTTCTGCCCCTTTTTTCCTTCTCTTTATCCTTCCATGCCAGAAACGCTTCTAGCCATGGGGAAAATGAAGTAATTAAATGTGCCTGCATTTATTTCTTCAAATTGCTGTTTAAGTTCAGCTCAGATATGAATCAAATACACGGTGCTAGAAAAGAGTTAAGGCGTGCTCTGAATGTAGTGGGTTCCTATGAAGTCACTGATTAATATAATTAAAAGCCTAAGTTAATTGCATTACTTTCCATTAGCCTTCATTGTATACGTACCTTCCAAGGACCAGACTACCCATCCCCACAGGACTCTGGTTCCAGGTTTATCCAAGTGAGATGGCTGCTTTTGAAACCAAACCTTTCATCAGTCCCCTATTAATTAGCTAAATGCCGCATCGGCTTTTGCATCCATGCCTGCCAGCTAGGCGTGAGCATCAGGAGAGCAGAGCTCGGGTCCTCTTGGCTCATCCTCAGCCTGGTCATTGGTATTCCAGGACAAGTCAGCTTACTGTAATTTGAAATTGGTCTGCCGTCCCATTAGGAATCTGCCCGATCAATACCAAGTGAATTAGAGTTTCAGTGATCTGATTAACTCCCCATTATTTTCTACCCTGGCTGATTTAGAATGCATGATGAGACAATATTCCAGTTTCTTTGCTTTATCCCAGTTTAAGTGAAATATAGACATCTAAGGAAGCAGTGCCTGTGCATTTGATTTGGCTCGTCTGTAATAAAGTCAAACACTATGAGTATCTCCCTCATCAAGACAGTCTTAAGTGACTGAGGGCTGCCTCCTGCACACCGGGAGGAGCTGTGAGTGACAAGGGGGAGAAGTAGGTGGGAGCACTCACTGCTCATCTCCTCAGCTTTCAATTCTGAATGGCCTCGTGTAGGGCATTTAATAGGGTGGTTTAGTTATTTGCCATATGATCAACATTAGCAGCTCTGTGACTGACACCCTGGGTCATATGGTTGGAAGGCAGACTATAATTCTCTCCCAAAGGCACACGAGGTTTATGACAATAGGGTAACTAAATGATGTATCCTGATGACTGAGAACAGGCATTGTAGCCAGCCAGGCCTGGGCCAAGTGCTTGCTGCCCTTGGGGAAAATGCTTGGTGCTCTCAGATAGCGAATTTGACTTCCTGGGCAGGAAGACTATTTTCATGTCCTGACTCAGGGCTTCAGAGAAATCCGAATAGATCTCAGTAAGTCAGTGAGTAGCTCCCAGAGTCTCAGAATTCAAACTAGTAGAAAACAGCACCTGAAATAATGCAAGCAATGGGACTACATTTTTTAGAAATACAGTTGTATTACTTCCTTATATGTTTGAATTCTCTTGGCCAAGCATTTTCTGGTAGGGGTTCCTAAATAGTTCATCATTATATTTTTAGAGTGTGGGATTTGTAATAGGATTATCAATTGCTTTAGTATTGTCCAAATGCTTTAAAATAAAAGCAGTATACTTTTTATTTTTATTTTAAAAAAAAATATATTTTATTGATTTTTTTACAGAGAGGAAGGAAGAGGTATAGAGAGTTAGAAACATCGATGAGAGAGAAACATCGATCAGCTGCCTCCTGCAAACTCCCCACTGGGGATGTGCCCGCAACCAAGGTACATGCCCTTGACCAGAATCGAACCCAGGACCCTTGAGTCCGCAGGCCAATGTTCCATCCACTGAGCCAAACCAGTCAGGGCAAAGCAGTATACTTTTTAAACAGATCTGAGCTATAGTAATGTAGCACAGTGTTTTTTAACCAGTGATCCAAAAGCAATTCAGAATGGTTTGTATTTAATATGGTCTATACTAAGTATCATCCCACCTTCCTCTTAGGAATTAGCAATTTAGAGTATTCCATGTGCATGATGAAGACATTTGACAAGAGACAATAAAATATGATCTCCTAGCTAGTTATATAAACCCCTGGATTAGAAATATAGATGTATACAAGTGGAGTATCTTGGCATTGACAGATGTTAGCTCGATGGGAGGTTTGGTCAGCCTAAGGTCTTATGAGTTACGTTGGTCTTCCCCACTATTGATACTCAACTGAACATTTCTGAACATATTTTTTGTGTTTTGTCTTCCAATTATGGTTCATGCAAGCTAATTAGAGCACAATTATCATGGTCATTTATAAAGAGAAATAAGGTATAAAATGCCCCAGATCAAAATAAGAGATTATTCATCCTGCATTTGAATCCTGCTCTTTACAGATAGGTTAATTTCTTTGCCTTTTTAAGCCAAGGTTATTTACCTCCATAAGATGGAAATAAGTACTGTAAACATTATAGGATAGTTTTATGGATTAAATATAATTATACATGTAAATTATTTAGTGCATAATAAATGCTCAAAGCTTATTAGCTTTCTTCTTTTCCTCAACATGTTCAAAGAGTCTTTGAGAACATTTTTTATGTCATTTTCTACTTTAAAATGTTCCATCTTAAATAAGAAAGAAATAACAGATAAAGGAGTTGTATCAAGTATTTTTTATGCACATGATTTAATTGGAAAATTACCGTGATATTGCTCTGAAATATCTCAAATTTCTCACCTGGGAACAATCGAAGTTACATAAAGAAATGATTCAAACTGTATCTAAAAGTAGAATGACCAAAAGCTCTAATTGATTATTAATACAAGACCAACTCTGAGCCCCTCTGGTGGAGGAAAGGACCTGCAAGGGCTTAGACTGCAGTGGTTCTCAACCTTGGCTACACATTAGAATCACCTGGGAATCTTTTTAAAATCCTGATTTCTGGGCCTCATCCTCCGGAAATTCTGTTTCTTTGTTATGGGGTGGGGCCACAACATTAGTAACAAAGAAACAGAATTTCCGGAGGATGAGGCCCAGAAATCAGGATTTTAAAAAGATTCCCAGGTGATTCTAATGTGCAGCCAAGGTTGAGAACCACTGGCTTAGGGGGTTTGGGCTCAGCAGGATTGTTTTCAGGTATTTCTGATCTTCACCATGTTTGTCAGTTCCCATCTTCAGACATATTTTAACAATAGACCTAGTCCTTTCTTGATTTTGATTGTGTATTTATATCCATAGATTAAAGTAGAATATTCTCCCATTGCATTTCTGGTCAATTAAAACTCTCAAGCTTTTATCATACCTACTTCTGTTTTTTTGTGTGTGTGTGTGTTTTTTTTATGTATGTGTGATTAATTATTTTTAACATGTAAAATGTAACATTAACTTTCCCCAAATAAATATTATTATGTTGATTTCAGCCAATCACTCCAGTTTGTTAGCTTCTTTTTGGATATTTATTGTATCATGTTCTTAATTATCTTTCTAGCTTAGGGTTCTTCAGTCACTAATAGAACATGGTACACAACAGCTCTAACACCATCCTGATTTCGATCTTGAAATCCACACCCTTGGTCCTAGAGTTGAATAATCACCCACTTGCGCCAGCAAACCAGCCCAAATTTCTCTGTACTACTACTGCTGCTCTTGCTGCTGAATATCTTCCAATTGTCCCTTCATACCTTATCCTTTTCCACCCTACTTTGTGTCCTGGAGGCTGTTCTATATGGGCCACATCAATGGAATCCCAGTCCTCTGGCTTCTAATTGAGTGCAGCCCCTGGGGTTGGCTGGAGAGAGGAGGGAGGAAGAGGTGGGAGATCAGGGTGTTTTTTCTCCCAGCTCCCTCCTAGCTGAATTCCTGTGAGTTGACTGCCTCTTTTGATTCAGATTCATGGCTCCCGTAGGGAGACATCATGCATCTGATAATTATTGTACATTTTGTGGACTATGAGACAAAATGGACAGTTACCTTAAATATGCAGCTATTAATATCAATTTATGTCTATTACAAATTACTGTTATAGATTTGCTGACTTGTACATAGGAAATGCATAAAAACATACATAAAATTTTATCATCTTTGGATCACTATATTTGATGACACCATGCTATTGCATTTTAGTGATAGTTTGACTGTTGCTTGAAGCTCAACTTATAACCCAAATGTCACAATTAAGTTATTAACTGGATGGTGAAAATACTCATACTTAGCACTTACATGTTGCTTTTCACCATTAATGTGTATGATAAATAGGAGCCAATCAATAGCACAACAGTGTATTCAGTAATGATCTTTTACTGTTGCTTGGTTCATTTCAGTTCAGAGGCCTTTTACTAATCATACCATAAAACTGGTGACAAGTTAAAGTTAATAGACAATATTTATTTGAGTATGTTCCTCTGTATCCTCTGTCTCTCTATCGGCTTGACTTTCCACTGGATGGTGAACCGTAAAGACAGAGATTATCTTTCCTCTCTGTATCCCCAATGCCTAGTATAGGACCCGACACCTGGTAGACATTCAGAAAAGTACTTATAAAATGGACAGATGAATGGATAATACAGCAAAACTATCGAGGTGATCATTAGTGTTGTTTCTAAAACCTATTGTAACAAGTGTCTGGGGGATTATGCTTTCAATGTCAGATATTTTCAATTGAAAAGAAGGGCCATAGTTTAAACTTTTTGAAACTCATGCTAAATTGATTCAAAGCTAGAAAGCAGCCTATACCAATGAAATGGACACAACCCACCATGTTAAGGAAGTTGAAAGTTGTTCCTCAGCACTCCACTTGCAGCAGTCTTCGCTCATGTAGTTCTGCTCCAAGCACTGAAGTCTGACTGCTGGAGCAGGTCTCGGTATGCAGAGTTTCTATCTCTTTTCTTTTGGTGCCTTGAACACGAGAGATCCTGTAGCTTTTGAAGGATGCCACCAATCATGGCAACAGCCTTGACAAGCAAGTTCTGACATGTTGGACATCTCCATCATTGCTTGTCAACACCCACATTAGAGAGAAGGAGAAATGTTTTGGAAGGAAGAAAAAGAAGACTGTGGCAATACATCTAAAGTGGAAAATACTTAATTGCATACTCTATGTAAAAAAAAAAGACATCTCAGCATCATACTTCAATATGCATGAAAAAGATGATTGAAAGCAGAGATCAAGTTAATGTTGAAGGAGAATCAGATTTAAAAAAAACAGTCTTTGAGACAATCCAGTCTGACCTCCTTATTTTACAGATGAAGAAATTCTGACCCCCCAAAAGATAAATGACTCACTCCAGGTCATACAGCCAGGGCTTTTTCTACTGTTTTCCTCAATACCATGTTCATTTCAGTACTCAGTACTCAATGTTCTATATAATCGGTAATTTTAGAATCTAAAATTGAAATATGGAAATTATTTTAAATTTTCACTTCCAAACATTAAGTGAAAATTGATTTTGTATTAACTGTTGGTGATGTATAGATAAAACATTCCCACACTTGACTAGCTCAAAGGATTGATCAAGCCTTACCAATGGAAGGAGGGGAGAATATTCTTATGATAAAAGGAAAAATGAAGCTTCTTCAGTTAAAATTTTTAAAAATTTAGGATGAACTTTGCTAATTGAGAAGTAACTCCGGCTCTGTGATTTTATAATAATAACTTTAAAGATAGTTCTCTTTTAAAAATCTTTATTGTCAAAAGTATTACCTAGGTCCTCATTCCCCACCCACCCCCATTAACCTCTTCCAGCCTGCTCACATCCTCCTAAAGATATTTCTTCCATCACAGTATAAGTAATGTCAATTTGGTTTAAAATAAGTTGCTTTAAAAAAATCAAAGAATCAATTATTGAGAATTCTACCAACTTGTCTTCAATTATTAGTAATTTATTTTCCTATTACTGAGCTTTCATTTTTATGGTACATTTTAATGTAATGGAGACCTGTTTTAATTTTATTCAATAATGAATGTATCAAGACTGTGAAATTGACGTGATATAGAAAGGTGGGGCTAGAAGACTTAGAGGCAGAGCAATCCATGGAACAACCAGTAGGAGTAACAAGTGATGCTCCTGTCTAAACTAAAATCGCTATTTGAAGCAGAAAAACAATACAATTGGGGCTGCTAAATGCTTTTCTACCACTGGCACTTGGAGAAGGTGTCAGAGAAGTATGTTTTCTAGAATGGAAAGAAAAATGGACCAGAAAGGATAGTTAAAATGCAGCATGCAGTTTTCTGAAAGGTGGAAGGGACCCTGTTCACAAAGATGGAGTCAGAACCAGTGGGTAGGAGATGATATTCGATCAGCTATTACTCAGAAGGAATGCCTAGCCACTTCCAAGGTGTACTGGTTCAGTAGAGCCTTAAAAGAGCTGGAGGGCTCATCCCACCATCTAGCTATGACCTGGGAAAAATTGGGTTGTGAGGAGGTAGTTGTGGCAAGTGATTATGATAGACAGTTAAACAGGGTCTAGTATAGACAGGATGCTCAATTACCAATGAGTGAATGATTGGCCTGATGAGCCAGAATAAGGAGTTTGGATTTTATCCCAGGCCAGTGGATTTCCAGCAGGGGACAGCAAGATCAAATGTGCACTCCAGAAAGACTTGTCCTATGGAAAATGGACCCAAGTTGGAGCTAGGGAGATCAGTTAGGAGGCTCTTCTGGTGGCTTGAGTAAAGGTAGTGGCTACTCAAACTTGGGAATATTAGGTGTTTATCATTTTCTGTTAATTAAAATAGTTCATATAACTTGTGGTAATAATTTGTGTGATGTATATCAGATCATCTCAGGCGTGCTTTTACCATGCTACCTGGCAATATTGTGAAATTAGGGATTTCAACAAAATACAGTAAGAGCTCATTTATTTAGTGCGATTGAACTATTACAAAAAGTTGGATAAAGTGGGGCATGGTGAAAACATGACACAATCATATCTTAACTGTTTTATCTAACCTAAAAATGTAAGAACACACTCATTTACCAGTCTTTCTATCTAGAGCCAGAATCCTTGTTTTCTTTTAAAGAAAGATATGTTTTTATTGATTTCAGAGAGGAAAGGAGAGGGACAGAGAAATAGAAGCATCAATGATGAAAGAGAATCATCACTGATCTTGATTGGCTGCCTCCTGCACACCCCCTACTGGGGACTGAGCATGCAACCCAGACAAGTGCCCTGATGGAATCAAACTGTGACCTCCTGGTTCATAGGTCAACGCTCAACCACTGAGTCATACTGGTCAGGCAAGAAACCTTGTCTTTGAGCATGCATCTTCTCTGTGCAGTTACCTGTAGTCTTTTTTTTGCATAAATCACAAACATAAAGCATTTTTAGTATATCCAAATTCATTTTTGTTCAAGTAGAGTGAGAAATCACAGAGCCTTGTGAAGCATTTTAAAATGTTCATACTTATTTTTTCCAACCTTTTATAGTTGTTTTGCCTACACCAAATTTGATGGCAATATTTTATTAGCTACTTGCCTTTATAGTGTCCTAAAACAATTGCTTCCTTTTTTAAATAGTGTATTGAACATTTCCCACCATTTTGGTCCACCTTTCATTCCAGCTGTTGTTGCAGCCACAAGCATTTTTCAGGTTTGACAGCATTCAGGCTCAGCTACACTGTTTACTAGGGCTTTCTAATGCCACAGCAGGAGATGCCTTTGGTAGGCTTTAGGGAAACTCCTGAACATGTGGGTGCAGCAGTCTTACCCCTGTGCAAGGGACTGTGCCCCCTGGGAAACCTTTGATCAATGCGGGACTGGACTTTGTATATACATTTCACATGGTTTCTCAGAAGGTTCCAGGGGAGTTCAGTCTCAGCTACTAACAGCAATTACCATCTCAGTAACACACTTGAAGTTGCCTTGCTGCTCTTTCTGATTGTCCTCTCAGGAGCACATTAACTACCTGCAAGTAAGCCCTTGTCTTGGGCTGACCTTTCTGGGAGGCAAGTCACATAGGACACATAGAAGCCTCACTGCTCTTCTTAAAACTCATATTATTTAAGCGAATGTTTAATTTTACCTAATTGTAACAAATGCAACTGGCACAAACCTACCTGCCCTTGGTAAGTGTCCACCATAATTACTGGAAGCTGAGGTGACAGAGAGGAAGCTAGCTGCCCCCAGCAGGCAGCATGCCCGCTTCACATGCCCAGTCTGCTTTACATGCTCGTGGAGAGGATACCAGTTAACCTGATGACTTTGTCATGTGGAGGTCACGTAAGAAGTCTTCCACTGAATGTTGGTCTAGAACTCATCAGATTTTATAAGGTGACTGAGCTAGCCCAGGGCAAGAGTGTGAAGATAAAATTTGTCTTTGTAGGTTTTAATCCACTCTTTCTGCTCTTTACCTTTTTTTAAAAAATTATCTTTATTGTTGAAAATATTACAGATGTCCCCTTTGTTTTCTTCCCATTGACCCCCTCCACCCCACACCCACCTCTCCCAGGCCTTCACCACACTATTGTCTGTGTCTATGGGCAATACATATATGAATATAAATTCCCTAGTTAACCTCTCCCCACCAACCCCCCAACCCCTGCCTTCCTTCTGAGATTCGTTAGTCTGTTCCATGCTTCTAGGTCTCTGGATCTATTTTGTTCATCAGTTTATTTTGCTCATTAGATTCCACATATGAGTGAGATCATGTGACACTTAACTTTCTCTGACTGACTTATTTCACTTAGCACTATACTCTCCAGGTCCCCCTATGCTGTTTCAAAGGGTAAGAGCTCCTTCTTTTTTAGAGCTGCTTAGTATTCCATTGTGTAGATGTACCACAGCTTTTTTATCCACTCATTAGCTGATGGGCACTTGGGCTGTTTTCAAATCTTAGCTATTATAAATCGAGCTGCTATGAACATAGGGATGCATATATTCTTTCTGATTGGTGTCTGCTCTTTATTTTTCTCAGAAGTATTCTCCACCTGCTTTGTTTTTTTTCAACACTAGTTCTCAGGAAATAACACACATTTATGCTAAGGAATAAAGTACTAGTAATGCATGATGTATGACATTGCTTCCCTACCCTCCAACACCTTCAGGAGTAGTTGTGTTTTTTTGAATTATAATATTATATCAGTAACTATTGACATTTAAAGTATAAATGAACATGGAGAATAGGTATGTTTTGAAGTTGGGGGATTAAAAGTAGGGAGAAGAAAACTTCTTGATGTCTTTAGAAATTATTCTACATAGGTGTTCATTTATACCTATTAACGTATAAAGGTGTTTTTCTCAAGTGGATTCACTTATCAATTACTGTTTATCCTTTTAGCAATTTCCTTACATAGAGATCTTTACCTGGAAATTGTTCTTATATCCCTCATTAGATAAAAATCTCTGGCAGCTAATTCATTTTCTGTCATCTGATTCAGAACTGATTGGAGTAATAAAAGATTTGACTTGGAAATTTCCAATAAAATAGAAAATGCTTGTATCATGATTACTACATGCCAGACATTATTAATTCTCACAATAAACTTATGAGTACTATTATTCTCACTTTATGGTTGGGGAAATTGAGGCACAGAGAAGCTAAGATGCTTGTCCAAAATCACAGCAAGTGAAGGTCACAGATGGCATTTGGCCCTAGTTTTTTTTTAAATAAATTTTTATTGATTTTAGAGAGAAAGGGGTGGGGTGGAGAGAGAGAGAAAGAGAGAGAGAGAGAGAGAGGAGAGAGAGAGAGAGAGAGAGAAGCATCAATGATGAGGAATCATTTATTGAGTGCCTCCTGCATGCCCCACACTGGGGATCAAGCCCACAATCCAGGCATGTGCCCTGACTGGGAATTGAACCATGACCTTCTGGTTCATAGATCAATGCTCAACCACTAAGCCACCCTGGCCAGGCCCTAGTTTTATTTAAAAACAAAAAGATGTAAATGGGAAGCCAAAATCCTTGTAAAACTCCTTTAGAACTGTATTTTAAGGAAGTCCTAGCCCAACCACTGACTGAGCAAGCTCAAATTTTGGGTTGAATGGGACTTCAGTTTGTTCTCAGAGCAAACTCCTCCCTAGGAGGAACAGGACTGGGACACTAATGCTTCTTATATCTATCCTCCAAATGCATGAGCAAAACCTCCAACCACTGACTGAGCAAGCTCAAATTTTGGGTTGAATGAGACTTCAGTTTGTTCTCAGAGCAAACTCCTCCCTAGGGAGGAACAGGACTCTATCTGATTTAGAGTCCTGTTCTAATGCTTCTTATATCTCCCCTCCAAATGCATGTACAAAACCTCTGAGTACAGCCCATTCTCACCCTAGAATGGGGTCTGGGACAACCCTCCAGAAATGACTGCTCAGAGATCACCTCCTCAGTAAAGCCAGTTCTGTGGGCTTCAGATAGAAATGTGCTAGTTAGTCATTTTCCAATGTCACCTGTAGGTGCCTGACATGATTTTTCTTCTGCAGCCTTATTCAAGCATCAGTAGCGCTCACATTTTCAGATTATAGTAATCACAAGAGGTGTAATGCTGTGTGATATGTTCTGTAATTTTAACTTTTACTTTAATGATGTTCTCTTCTCCCTCTATTATTGTCAACAGTGTTCAGTTTTATTTATTTTGATCTGCTCTCTATCAAACACTCTATGTAATAAAAATGTATGCCCCATTTTCCTCTTAGAAGGACTTGCAGAATTTTGGAAATTTTGTGGTGACAGGTTTTGACATTGATTTTTATAGTAGTATATTCTCTGAGGATTATGGAAGATTCGTTTCATAGGAGGATTAACAAACATTGTATTTACAATCACATCGTAAATTGGTTTATCTTCACATGGTTTTTAAAAGTCAGTGTAGAAATGTTTAAGGTTGGACTTATTTATGGGAACCTTTTTGCAACAGTGTTCCTAGAGCTTTTGTAATATTTCTTGCTAAATCAGATAGAGCAGATGTAATGGCCATGAACACTATAAATATTAGGCTAGATTTTCAACAACGTTGGCAAAAAATTATCTTCACCAAGTTTTTACACTAACTAGAATTTATTTATACTTTATAGTTGTTTCTGAGACACCTTTATAGCATTCTATTAATTAAAACTTATTCTGACCTGTGGGCTCCACTATTTAGGAAATGCTGAGATTTTTATCTCATTTATGCATTTACAGCTATATTTGTGCTGCCAGTTAACCATTATGCTTCTTCAGGATAAGTTTTATCATCCCACAATGCATCCGGGCTGTCCTCTACTTGTTTAGAATATATCATGGGATGGCAGCTGCTTTAAAGAGACCCTCAATGAAGTATGCTCTCCTCAGTGTCCTGTATTTAGGAGTTTGTTTTTCTGGTTGTTGGATACTCTGGATCCTTTCCTGTTAAAAATGGGTGGTATTTTCAATTCTTCTGGCCCTAGTTTTGCAAATAGACATGATCCTTGTAAATTTGTTTAGAGTCTAAATGTAGGACAGTTTTGCTGGAACTCCCTAAAGTGATGAAACATTAGCAGAGCATATCCACCCTAGGTCTTATATGATGATGTTAAATCAGTAAGAAATGGCACCATGTTCCATTGACATTGTAACCAATGTAATTGTGTCTTGGTATGTGGTTTTCTCTCTGTATGATAGAGGTTATAAAGACTAAAAATATGAGTGAAGCAAGAGCAAGTGAGCTAGCTAATAAAAGTAGTATTTTGTTAACATACCGACTCTAGAATGCTCAGAAAAATATGGTACATTCTTCTGACCAGTCAACAGTTGTTTGGAACCAGGAACTGGGGATTTGAAGATAAAAGAAACAGAACTCTGTCATCAAAGAGCTCTCAATCTAATCATACTCTTACAACTGCTTCTCATCGCCAGACACAAAGGCTATCTTGTCTCTGGATAATCATATTTGAAGATGAAACTAGTAAATTTGAGATAAGTGGTTTACTGACTACTTGCTGATTAGTGATAAAGATTGGCAATAAGCTATTCTGCAAATTATGAACAATATTTGGTTTAGAGGAAAGTTCTGAAAACTGGTAGTCATTACTGGCCTGTAGGTATTTTATTTGTCATCCACAGTGGGTTTTTTGGTTTGTCTATTTGTTCATCTGGACATATCTTAATTTGCCTTTAAAAAAATCAAATTTGAGAAGTTTGGGGGACATTTTTCTCATTCCTTTTTTCTTTTGGGACTCCAACCCATATGCACGGGAGTTAAGCCATATAATATTTCCCACAGGTCCCCCTCCCCAGCTCTTGTATCTTTGGGAAGTTTCTTAATCCAGTTAGTCTGACCTCACTTTTGGAGATCTGCTTGCAAGCGCCCATGAAGGGGTAAGGCCTTGAAAGGACTTTTCTTAGCATTCCTCTCCTGCCCTAGTCCTAGTGGTTTGTCCCCTTGCACTTGGGAAAGGTCTGCATGCCTCAGAGGATCTCTCTTACTTCTCCTGCTTCACCCCTAGCCTTCCCTTGCTGCTTGCATGCACTTTCTGAAGACAGCTGCTGGGAGGGGTGAAGACTTGTTCTGTGACTGGAGCTCCTTGGAAGTTTAATTCATAATCCCAACCCACATACAGCTATTAAGAGTTATGAAAAGTTCATTGGTTTTTTTTCTTATTGTTGTCTATGGCATATACTTCCTTTTCCTGCTACTTCATCAGGGATGAAAATAGCCATGCATCTCTTTTGTCCTAGTAAGGACACATCACCTCATTTAGGCTCCTTGATGCTCTCAACTCCATTGTGTGTGTGTGTGTGTGTGTTAAGAAAAACCTATGATTTATAGATTAGCCTTCTTGTTCTAGTTGTTAGAGTAGGAACAAGGGTATTTTGTGAATTTCCAAGTCCTAACCAGAGGCCAAAGTCCTCTACAGTGTCTAAAAATTTTAGATTAGTTACCAACTCTACAAATGTTGAGATTTATATTAAAATTGTATATCTGGCTTCTCTTGAAAATGGAAAGTTCTGCCAATAGTGGGCCTATGTTTTCTAACTATAGCTGGAGCTGCATAATAGCTGCCCATTTATGTGAAGGAGATGTGGTATTTATCTATTCCTTTTTAAGAGAATGCTTCCTAGTGTTGTTTGATACTTAGGCAGGAAAAGAAGCAGAGGTTACACTGGCAGTACTTCTTTGTTTGGATTCCTATAGCATTCATGTCAGGCCACTTAACAAGCTCTTAGTGTGGTTTCTCAATGGGACAGTATTCTCCTTGATCTTTTTCAAGTACAATTTTGAATTTCCTTTCTAATTTGATTACCACACATTCTTTTGAATATTCTGATTGGTAGAACATTTTCATTTGTGGAGGATAGATTTACTTCTTGAAATCAGCCAAACATATTTAAAATCCAGGCCTATTGAATAAACAGGATAATATCATTTTGGGGATAAGGATAATGTTGTCCCAAAGCAGTTATAATTATGAAGTCAGGAGGGTGGTTCTGTGGTTAACTGGCTCTGAAGATCAGTAATTTTTGAAGAGGAGCTTCAGAAATCATTTGGTATGTAAGAATATACAAGACCCTGGCTGATGTGCCCAGTGGTTAGAGCATTGACCCACACACAGAAGGGTCTCAGATTCAATTCCCGGTAAAGGGCCCCTATCTGGGTTGTGGGTTTGCTCCCCACCTTGGTTGGGGCACATGATGCAGGAAGCAACCAATCGATGTGTCTCTCTCACATTGATATTTCTCTCTCTCTCTCTCTCTCTCTCTCTCCCTCCCTCACTTCCATTCTTTCTCTGAAAAGCAATGGGAAAAATATCCTCAGGTCAGGATTAACAAAACAACAAAAAAGAAGATACATAAAGAGCCCTCTAAGACTATTATGTTGAAGAACAGCAATCATTTGAACATAAGATTTTGTATGTGTAATAAAAATCTGCCTTTCTAGAAGGAATTATAATAAAACAAAAATAATTAAAATACCAAAAATATTCTGATAGTTTATATGATAGTGCAATATGGTATTATGCACATGTAGATGCTTGTAAAATATGTGAGCTATATTTCTTTGTATATTTGTATTTATGATGTAAAAATAGCTTATCTAGTTATGTTGTTTTCAGATTGAGACTATGTTATGATTAAATTCTAAAATATATGACAACCCTGGCCAGTGTGGCTCAGTTGGTTGGAGTGTCATCCTGTACATTGAAATGTCATGGGTTCAATCTGGGTCAAGCACATACCCAGGTTGTGGGTTCAATCCCCCATCTGGGTGTGTATGGGAGGCAACCGATTAATGTTTCTCTCTCACATTAATGATACTTCTCTCTCTCTCTCTCTCTCAAATAAATAAAAACATAAAAATTAAAATATATGACATTTTTGAGGCACTTAAAGCTAGCATTTTGAAATTCTATATATATAATACCTTATTATAAAAAAAGTATCAGCATTTTATACAAAATTTTGTAAGTAAGACAGACAGGACACTAGTGAATTGTACATACTGCACTGTTTAACAAACTTGGAATGTTCTCTCAGTCTGAACTAATATTTGATTTATTAGACGCAAAGGAGAAACCTATTTGAATCCTACTTTACCACAAGCTAATTATCTGTGGTTTCAGGCAGTTGTCTGTTCTTGTTTTCTTTTATATATGTACAAATAAAATATGTATGTATGTATATATGTAATATATATATATATATGTTCTTGTTATTTGGCTAATATATGGGATGTGCCTGGAATCTATTGGGCTCAACAAATAGTTATTGAGATGATACATAAAAATAGCAATTACCTTTTACAAACTCATAATTTCCTTGTAGTTAAGAAAAAATTTGGTAATATTTACTAAGTGTGATTTTAATGGGATTCATAACTTGCTTTCTCCTCATCAATGCCTACCATGGTGCTGGTGGACAGTCATGGATACTCCCAGTTGGAATCCATGAGTTTCCAAATCAAAACATATGACTATCTAATCTCAGAAGTGGCAATGGATAGTCATTACAAAGGAAAATGTAGTTTCCTTATAGAAGGTACATCTAGCACTTTTCTTTGAGATCTAAAATGAAGCTAACATGGGATTTTGTCCTCACTGTTATTGTGTGTCTGTGTATACATAGGTGCTCAGATTTTCCTAACATCTGACTTCTGAATCAGCAGCATTATTGCTGCACTCCAGGAACCTAGAGTGATTACTTTGCTTTTATAATATATCCATGTGCAAGAACCAGATGTTTAAATTCACCATTTTTTTGTTAA
Source organism: Myotis brandtii (assembly GCF_000412655.1). NCBI lineage: Eukaryota > Metazoa > Chordata > Mammalia > Chiroptera > Vespertilionidae > Myotis > Myotis brandtii. The sequence continues at coordinate 50,753 of NW_005353789.1, read as the reverse complement.
AGAGATTATCATCCCTGAATATAATCTCAAGGAAATGTTTTGGGCCCAGCTTCAAGAAGAAAAAGTCTTGTTTCTCTTCACCAAATCAAAGGAAAGGGCTTTTTATTGTATGCGAAGTATGACACTGCATTCCAGCAGAGGAAACCTTTTGATCCCTAATGTGGATACCCAAGTTTGTAAATTTAATAAAAAGATTAAAAATGTGGCAGTGTTTTTATCGAAAGCAATAAACTCTGATTAAATCTTGCCAGTTTGATGTAACGGTCTTTCTGGGTATCATGAAGGTGAGTGAGAGCTTTGGACAAGATAATACCAACAGACAAATGTGAAAGAATATGAAGTTTTAAAGAGCCTTTCAGAACACTAAAGAGTTTAGGAAATTAAAATAATCAGTATGGCTTTTCATGCTCCTAAGCAGCCTTAACTGCCTCGGCTCATTCACTTCTCTGTCATTGAGTAAATCTATCTCCTCCTCTGTAATGACTGTTTCTTAGTCTTTAATGATTATCTTTCATGTTCCTTTTTATTAATATTTTAAAATAAAGATGGGCCAGAAAGTAATATGCATATTATCTGTCGAGTTAACAGGATGCCAGTCAGCCAAACCTCATTGCTCTTACAACTAAAGAGATGAGTTTGGAAAGAAAAGATGTAGACAGGAATTTATAATAACATATTAAAAATTGTTTTAGTCATTATTTTGAGCAGAGGCTACAGCATATAAGGAAAAGTTACTATCAGGTATTATAAATGCTCAGCTATGCAGACACATCTTTAAAACATTAATTTCTAACAGTGATCTTAAAATCAGAAAGTTTAGACAGAATGCTTTATATTAATAGATATTGAGTGCAGTTCAGTCTAGTTATACATCTTTAGACATTTGTGCAAACGATAATAGGGTCTTTAATTAGAATAAATTTTAACTAATGTTGAGATGAACCTTTTATGTTAATTCTATTTCTTAGTTTATAGCTATCAGATATCTGTGAAGATAACATTTTGATAAGGGAAGGGAAGGTTTGGGTAATCATTATAGATAGGAAGCAGTGATTGCCATATTGATTTTGTCTTAATCCTTTTTTTTTCTGGTTAATGTTAATAGTAATAACAGAATTCCAATATTGCCTAATACCAAAGTTTAGGTATAGCTTATATTTTTATTTAGATACTAAATTGAGCTGGCTTCTTTTAGGGTTTCATTGTTGTAGTTATACTAAAACATATTAGTTTGGCACATTTTAAAAGTGCACCCTTTGTTAGATAAAGGGTGCCATAATGGCTTCTGAAATGATCTATTATTTTTGGCATATAAAAAGAAGTTATAATGCTGTTCTTTAAAATTTATGTTTCATAATAAAATGAATAATTCATTCACTCATCCACTGACAAGCAGAATACTTAAATTAATGTCTCCGAGTAAAACATCAGCACCAAACCAAAAAGCTAGGGTTAGAGGTAGGGAAAAGAAGCCTAGCTATTAGGATATAATACATTTTCAGTAGATAACCGTAATATAAAATGAGTCTGAAAGTCATTTATAAAGAACAGGATATTAAAAGCTATAGGGGAAAAAAGACCATTTATCTATTTGTGTACTATTTTGAAGACTTGAGCCAAATGTTTCATCAGCGATTTGGGTGCCTTCCAATAAATTGGGCAGGGTTGATGTGTGTGTTGTGGGAGGGGGTAGCAATCTTTTCTTCCTTTGAGGTTGGTTTATTTAAACCTTCATTCATTAATTCAATAAATGCCTATTGAGCAGCTGATATGTATAAGGCAAGCTGCCAGACACTCTCATATATATACACAAAGCTATCTAAGGCATGACGTTTAGGATTTACAAGTGGAGATGACACACCTATGTGAACTTAAGACAAGATTAATTTTGAAAATAATTCTGAAGTAAATTTTACAATGAAATTAATTTACCATTGACTAATTAAGGATGGATAAATAACTTTCAATCATTCTCTTTTTCAAATGTACAACAATGCATTATCATCAACATAATGATAATAGTCAATAGGTATGTTTCTAGGCATCATCCTATGTGTTTTACACATGTGTACATATATACAATAACCTATAGAGCAGTACTATTATTATCTCCATTTAACAGATGAGGAAACTGAGGGACAGAAAAGTTGTGTAACTTATCTAGGGTCATAAAGGTAGTAAGGGCAGTCACACTTAATTCACAGCCCCAAGCTTTCACTCTCAAAAATGACATGAATGCAGTCATTGATGTCACCTCAAAATCAAGTTGGCATGATTCCCTGACAACATCCAGGGGCATTCTAAGATGTTAGAATTTTTTTTCAAGAAAAACAATTTTAAATATAATAATGTTACATGCAATAAGCATTAATATTTCAAGAAAAATATTTTAAATATTATGTTACATGCAATAAACATTAATATTTCAAGGAAAAATATTTTAAATATAATAATATTACCAAAATTGTACTAACATAGTATATCACAAAAGTTGTAGGAAATATTAAAAATCTGCAAATAATAGGATTACATCTATTATATTCTAAAATGTATTTTTCCTCTGGCTCTAATTTTGTTCATCAGTTTATGTTGTTCATTATACCCACAAATGAGTGATATCATATAATATTTATCTTTCTCCGACTGGCTTATTTTGCTTAGTACAATGCTTTCCAGGTCCATTCTTGCTGTTGCAAATGGTACGAGTTCCTTCTTTTTTACAGCAGCGTATTATTCCATTGTATAGGTGTACCACTGTTTTTTAAGCCACTCATCTGCTGATGGGCACTTAGGCTGTTTCCAAATCTTAGCTATTGTAAATTGTGCTGCTATGAACATAGGGGTGCATATGTCCTTTCTGATTGGTGTTTCTGGTTTCTTGGGCTATATTCCTAGAAGTGGGATTACTGAGTCAAATGAGAGTTCCATTTTTAGTTTTTTGAGGTAACTCCCTACTGTTCTCCACAGTGGCTGCACCAGTCTGCATTCCCACCAGCAGTGCACTAGGGTTCCTTTTTCTCCATATCCTCACCAGCACTTGTCATTTGTTGATTTATTGATGATAGTCATTCTGACAGGTGTGAGGTGGTACCTAATTGTCATTTTGATTTGCATCTCTCAGATGATTAGTGACTTTGATAATGTTTTCAGATGTCTCTTGGCCTTCTGTATGTCCTCTTTTGAAAAGCGTCTATTTAGGTCCTTTGCCCATTTTTTAATTGGATTGTTTATCTTCCTTATGTTAAGTTGTATGAATTCCCTATAAATGTTGGAGATTAAACCCTTATTGGAGATAGCATTGGCAAATATGTTCTCCCATGCAGTGGGCTTTCTTGTTGTTTTGTTGATGGTTTCTTTTGCTGTACAGAAGCTTCTTATTTTGATGTAGTCCCATTTGATTATTTTCTCTTTAGTTTCCATTGCCCTAGGAGCTGTATCAGTGAAGATACTGCTCTAGCATATGTCTGAGATTTTGCTGCCTGTGGGTTCCTCTAATATTTTTATGATTTCCTGTCTTATGTTTAAGTCTTTTATCCATTTTGAGTTTTATTTTTTTGTATAGTGTAAGTTGGTGGTCTAGTTTCATTTTTTTGCATGAATCTGTCCAATTTTCCCAATACCATTTATTGAAGAGACTATCTTGACTCCATTGTATGCTCTTGCCTCCTTTGTCAAATATTAATTGAGCATAATGGCTTGGTTCCATTTTTGGGTTCTCTGTTCTTATCCTTTGGTCTAAATGTGTGTTCTTGTCCCAGTACCACACAGTTTTGAGAACAGTGGCTTTGTAATATAACTTGATATCTGGTATTGAGATCCCTCCTACTTTGTTCTTCTTTCTCAGGATTGCTGCAGCTATTTGGGGTCTTATTTATGCCATATGAATTTTTGGAGAGTTTGTTTTAGGTCTGTGAAATATTCCATTGGTATTTTAATTGGATTGCATTGAATCTATAAATTGCTTTGGGTAGCATGGACATTTTAATGATGTTGATTCTACCAACCCATGAACACAGTATATTCTTCCATTTGTTTATGTCTTCCTCTATCTCTTTTTCAATGTCCTGTAGTTTTCCAAGTACAGGTCTTTAGCTCCTTAGTTAAGTTTCTTCCTAGGTATCTTAATTTTTTTGGTGCAATGGTAAATGGGATTGTCTTTTTTTTCTTTCTTTTTTTAGATTTGTAGGTATATTTGTTTTTATAGACTTTCAATATCACTGTCTTGTAATTTCCAATGCCTGAGAATTTGCACTATCTAAGGTGTGTGACAACAATATTTGAATATGTGATTTCAATCTCCTAGTTAAAAATGATTGATTGAATATAGTGGCACAGAGGTGATTTTACCTACTCTGAAAATAAAACTTTAAGACCTTGATAACTTGATCATTCTCTGTCCTATGTATGTCACAGATGAGCCACCACTCCCATGGCATATGTGTGTATTTCTGTGCACAATACACTTTCATGAAGAGACAGTTCATGATAAAAAAAATTTCATTAACCTCCTAATTGCCATTTTCAACTTTACATTGGAAATTTTAATACTGTAATCTACTCTACTTTCTTAAAAAGCAACTTTGATTCTTCTACATTTCTTGTGATTCATTTTATATCAGATATTATACTCACAACACCTGAGTATGGAGGAATGCTGTGGGTGAGAACAGATATTCTAGACAGAGATGAAGACTGGAAATGAGTAATCTTTTCACCCATCAGGTTTAGAAAGTGGAAAGTTGGGACCCGGGGGTGCATTTTCTTACCTTTGTTGATGTGCACCAAAGTCATTTAGAAGAGAAAACTGAAGTAGCAAAGTGTAAACATTTTAAAGTCTGCGATTTTCTTTGTGTTTGTTTGTTTGAAGTAAATGGTGTCAGTTTCTTCTGAATCTGAGGCTTCAGGACAGTGGCCCACTACATCTTCTGGTCTTTGGTGAATCTCACTTACATTTTGAAGAGCGGGAGGGGAGAGCTTTAGGTCTAGGGCTTGCATAAGATAACTCTATATTTACTCACTTCAGTTCACAGGAATAAAAGAATGATCACAAACTGTTAATCTCTTTGGTCATGTTTCCATTTCTGCAAGTGCATTACTTAGTTGACACTTAATGATACAGATTTTTACCTTGACATATGCCTACCTGTACTCTCATAGTTTAAACAATTTTCTCTTTACCTCATGACTTTTTATGCAACTTCAATATGAAGAGAGCCCTACATTAGTATTTCATTTGTGAAGGTAAATCTGTCCAAGGAAAGATATGTCCATCTACAGAAGAAACTCAATTTATTATTATTTCTTACAAATTGAGTGCTTCTAATTACATTCAGGAAAATGTTTTTAATTTACTAAAAATAAAGAGTAAAATTATGACATCAATAGAATTTGATCTCAGTTCTGTTTTCTAGAAGATGGATATACACACAAATACACACATTCATTTTTTTAAAATATATTTTATTGATTTTTTACAGAGAGGAAGGGAGAGAGAGAGTTAGAAACATCAATGAGAGAGAAACATCAATCAGCTGCCTCCTGCACACTCCCCACTGGGGATGTGCCCACAACCAAGGTACATGCCCTTGACGGGAATCGAACCTGGGACCCTTCAGTCTGCAGGCCGACGCTCTATCCACTGAGCCAAACCGGTTAGGGCCACACATTCATTTTTTAACAGAGATATAATTCACAAACAGTAAAGGGCACAAATCATAAGAGGACAATTTTGTACATATATATATCCACCATCCAGATTTCCAGCCCTCCCAGATCCCACTCTCACACCCATCCCAGAGGTAACCACTGTTTTGTCCTTTAGCACCATATATTAGTTTTGCCTGTTTTTGAACTCCATTTAAGTATAATCATACAATATGTACTCTTTTGTGCCAGACTTCTTTTCTGCCCAACATTATTTTGGTGAGATCTTAGTCATGTTGTGGTATGGAGCAATAGTTTGTTCTTTTTCACTGCTGTGAGTTATTTCATTGTGTGACTATATTACCTATTCATTCTTTTGTTGATGAAAATTTGGTTCTTTTTTTCTGTTTTTAGCTATTATAAAGAATGCTGTTATGAACATAGTTGGAAATGCTTTTGGTGGGTATAGTACCAGGAGTGGGATTGCTGGGTCATGGATGACACATGCTTAGATTCAGTAGATGAGCCTAAAGTTTCACATTGGGGCTACTCCAGTTCACACTCCCATCAGCACAATAGGAGAGTCCCATATTGCCACTAACATTTGATATTACAGGGTGTAACCTTCTATTTTTCACTATTTTGGATAGTATAGTGTAGTATTTCATTGTGATTTTAATTTGCATTTCTCAGCTACCAAGCATGTTGAACTTTTTGTGTTGATTGGCCGTACATTTCACCTTTGTAAAATATCTGATCAATCTCTTTTATTCATTAAAAATTGGGGTCATCTGATTTTTACTTATTGATTTGTACTTCTTTATAAATTCTAAATATGTTGTTTATTGGATACATATATTGCAATTATTGTTTTCTAGCCTGTGGTTTGCCTTTTCATTTTTTAAAGGTGTCTGACAAAGAGTCGATATTTTAAACTTCATGCAGAGTGGTCTAATTTTTTCTAGTGGCTAACTCTTTTCCTTTTCCAGTTTAATAAATACTTGCCTATCTCAAGATCTTGAAGATATTTTTCTATGTTTTTTTCCAGAGCATTTGTTGTATAACTTTCACATTTTAGGTCTCTGAGCTATCTCTAATTAATTTTTGTGCATGGTGTGAGGTAGAAGTCAAGGCTCATTTTTCCCATTTATTGAAAAGACTGTCTTGTCCCCACTGGATTGCAGAGGCACTTTTATTGGAAATCATGTGACTGTATCTAGGCGGGTATGTTTCTTGGCTCTTCATCCTGTCACTTTGGTTCACCTACCTGTCCTTGGTTTGAAACCTCACTGTCTTATCGTTGCTTTATAATAAGACTTGAACTCTGGTAGCAAGTCCTGCAGCTCCGTTGATCTTCATTTAGATTTTCTTGACTATTCGAGGCTCCCATATTTCTGTAAATAGATCATTGAAAGCTTTTCTTTTGAAAAATTTACAAAGAAATTCAGAGGAGTTAATAAGAAATTTTCCAAGCAAGAGACTGATTCTCAAACTGGTTCTGATTGTCAATTGTTTGGTGAATGAATTGGTTCTTGAGATCTTAATTTCTGTTGAGATAGGACTAAACAATATCCATCAAGCTCCCCAGATTGCTGTGTATCTAAAACACAAACAATGGTAAATCTCTTGATTTCAATACTATTTAATTGGTGTCACTAATTTAGGAATGGGAGGAACCTCGAGAATCATGTAGTTCAAGCCCTTCATAAAAATGAAAAACTGTAAGGTTAGGTGACTTTCCCAACGCCTACCCCCCAATTCGTAAGCCGGTTTACTTTCTGCTAAAGCTTGCCATGTGTGAATCAAGCCTACAGTATTTCAGGAAGCATTTGTCTTGATGCGTGTCTTTTGCATCTACAGGAAGATAGGGACGTGTGACCTTAAAAATGTTAAACTTCAATAAAGGAGACAACAGTTTACAAGAACTGTTCCTTTGTGATGTAGAGAGTTGCTTAATTAACTAGAACTGCATTGAAAATTGTAGTGTAAATCTTTTAAAAAATGAATCCAAGTCCCCATGAGTCATGTCTTCCGCAATTGTGCAGTCCAAAAGATCTTAAATCAGTAAGCACATCTTGATCTGAGAACAATGTTAGTGTTTGAGCACTCTTCATTCTCATCAGCTTCAAGAGAGGAAGTCTCCCCCTTAATTCTATTTGCAGCAGGCAAGTTTTGGAGGCTGAGCATTAGCACGAAACAATGAAAAAACATTGCAGCTAATCTGAACCCTAACAGATAAGGTGCATTCCTGACGTGGCTCTCCCCTACCCCCAGCACTCTCCCTGAAACTGTTTCCTTATCCTTTTATTATTTTATTTTAATCACTCTTTTGAGATGTTGTTGGGTTGACTCTTTGTCAAGGTGTCCAGCTAAAAAATGATTGTCAAATCCTGCTGAGGCAGGGACAGAACAACAGCAGCCCGCATCGGCTACAGATGTGTGGAGTGGTAACTTTGGGAGGCAATGATAATTAAAGAGCATATGGTCCATAATAAATCTGTACAGTAGTGCTAGCTCATATTAATCCAGTATTCAGAATAGCACATCCTTATGAATAGTGTGTTAAATCTCAAGTTATATTTCTTAGGCTTAATATAGCTCTGCGTAAATTTGGTGGTTTTTCTCATTTGATATAGTATATGAAGTGTGAGAAGATTTATGATATAATTTGTGTGCATGCACCCTGATCAAAATGGCTGAGGAGGGCCTGATAAAACATGAACATCTGGAGGTACAGATGTCACTCCCATGAAGCTGAAGACTGTTTGATGGGGAATAGGAGCATATGATTGTGAGACAAGCAGGGCTCAGAAGTGCCAAGTTTCACATGCGTTTGATAGAAATGTGTTATGAGTGCTTAACATCTTGATTGATAGTTATAGATGAAGGAAACTGTCCCCTACGCCTATGCCTACCTTTTGTTTTGTTTTTAATTTTTTTTTTGGGGGGGAGGATTTGTTCTTTAGTTTTATTCTTTTCACAATGATGGCTTTTACTATAAATGGTAAAGAGTTTTCAAGTTTAGAAGATAGAGTTCACACTTTTGAAGCAGGGACAGCTGTGTTGATGATGGCAAATCATATCTATTTTTGTCCTGATATGGTGTTAACAGTGAAGAAGGGTCAGGTGTTGAGTTCCTCATTCATTTGCATGTCTCAGCCTTCACATATTAATATCCTCAAACAAGCTACTAAGAACCAATAATATGTGTATTTATGTAAATACTAGAGGCCCGGTGCACAAAAATTTGTGCACTCGGGGGGGTCCCTCAGTCAGGCCTGTGCCCTCTCTCAGTCTGGGACCCCTCGGGGGATGACCACCTGCTGGCTTAGGCCCGCTCCCCAGGGGATTGAGCCTAAGCTGGCAGTCAGACATCCCTCTGGCAGCCCGGGAGCCCTCGGGGGATGTCCACTTGCCAGCGGAGAGCAGGCCTAAGCTGCAGTCAGACATCCTTAGTGCTGCTGAGGAGGCGGGAGAGGCTCCCCCCACCACCACTGTACTGGCAGCTGTCAGCCTGGCTTGTGGCTGAGCAGAACTCCCCCTGTGGGAGCGCACTGACCACCAGGGGGGAGCTCCTGCATTGAGCGTCTGCCCCTTGGTGGTCAGTGTGTGTCATAGTGACCAGTCATTCCCAGTCGTTCTGCTGTTAGAGTCAATTTGCATATTACCCTTTTACTATATAGGATAGAGGCCTGGTGCATGGGTGGGGGCCGGCTGGTTTGCCCTGCAGGGTGTCCCGGATCAGGGTGGGGCTCCCTGCTAGGGTGCCTGGCCAGCCTGGGTGAGGGGTTGATGGCTGTTTGCAGGCTGGCCACACCCCCTTCAGGGAGGAGGGTCCTGCTGGAGTGCCTGGCCAGCTTGGGTGAGAGGCTGATGGCTGGGGCAACCAAGCCTCCTGCTTGCTCCAGCTTCGTGGCTGCTGGCTGCCATCTTGGTTGGGTTAATTTGCATATAGTCTCTCTGATTGGCCGGTGGGCGTGGCTTGGGTGTAGCGGAGGTGCGATCAATTTGCATGTTTCTCTTTTATTAGATGAGACTAGAGGCCCGGTGCATGGAATTCGTGCAGGGGGGGAGGGTCCCTCAGCTCGTCCTGCACCCTCTCCAATCCGGGACCCCTTGGAAGATGTCCGACTGCCTCTCACAATCCAGGACTGCTGGTTCCTAAATGCTCACCTGCCTGCCTGATCACCCCTAAGCCCTCTGCTTGCCTGCCTGATTGTCCCTAACCTCCTCTGCCTCGCCCTGCACCCAGGACCCAGGATTCCCTCCTCTGGCCAGTCGCAGGCACCTGGGACCTGGCTTCCCTCCGTCCCTCAGCCTGGCCTGCACCCTCTCCAATCTGGGACCCCTTGGAGGATGTCCAACTGCCTCTCACAATCCAGGACTGCTGGCTCCTAAATGCTCACCTGCCTGCCTGATCACCCCTAAGCCCTCTGCTTGCCTGCCTGATCACCCCTAACCACCTCTGCCTCGTCCTACACCAGGGACCCAGGATTCCCTCCTCTGGCCAGTTGCAGGCACCTGGGACCTGGCTTCCCTCCCTCTGGCTGGCCACAAGCACCCAGGACCCAGGCCGGCTTTGCCTGGGCCGGCCGCAGCCACAGGCGCCTGGGACTATCGGGTGGGCGGCTTGTCCCTCTCCCGGGCTACAGCCTGGCTGGTCTCCATTCCTCTCTTGTGGGCTCATTTGTGCCTGGCTGGTCCCCATTCCTCTTTCCCCATTGTTGAGTGTCTGAGCCATTACAGGAACCATTTGCATATTAGGTCTTTATTATATAGGATAATTTCATATAATGTAATATAATATAACTTTATATTCATATATTAAATAATATATATTATCAGTATCCTATATAATAAAGCATAATATGCTAAGTGTCCAACTGATCAGTCATCTGTTCAGTCAACCGCTTGACCAGTCACTATGTAGTTTTATATAATATAATATAACTTTATATTCATATATTAAAGAATATATAGTATCAGTATCCTATATAATAAAGTGTAATATGCTACGTGTCCGACTGATCAGTCATCCGTTCAGTCAACTGCTTGACCAGTCACTATGATGTGCACTCTCCACCAGGGGCAGATGCTCTGACCAGTAGGTTATCTTGCTGCTGGGGTCTGGCTGATCAGGACTGGCCGAGAGGGCCAGACATGCCCTGGAGCCCACCTGCAGTCCCTTCCTAGCCAACAGCCAACCTCCTGCAGTCTCTCCCCGGCTGGCTGGCCCCCATTGGCCCTGATTGGGACTGTGTGAGACGGCCTGATTGGCCCCAATTGCCGGCCAGGCCAAGAGACCCCACTGGTGCATGCACATTCGTGCACCAGTGTGGTCCCTCAGCATGGCCTGCAGGGATTGGGCGAAACTGGCAGTCCAGCATCCCCTGAGGGATGTAGTAGCGTGTAAAGTGGCAGTCGGCCAGGGAGGAGCCCGAACACAGGCCAAGTGCCCACACCACTCCCGCTCATCTCGGCCCTGCTGTGCCTGCCACTGCCTCGGCTCAGTAGGCTCGCTGCCACTCCACTGCAGTCTCCGTGCACCCATGACCAAGAAGGGGCCGCAGGTTAAAGCCCAGTCAGTCCTGATGCTGGTCCTGATCCTGGTCCTGATCCAGGTCAGGATGGGGGAGGGGCATGCAGGGAGAGAAGTGCCCACACCACTCCCGCTCATCTCGGCCCTGCTGCGCCTGCCACCGCCTCAGCTCAGTAGGCTCGCTGCCACTCCACTGCAGTCTCTGCGCACCCATGACCAAGAAGGGGCCCAGGTTCAAGCCCAGTCAGTCCCGATGCTGGTCCTGATCCCGGTCCTGATCCAGGTCTGGATGGCGGAGGGGCATGCAGGGAGAATATTCGAAGGAGAGCTCAATCCACCACAGCTGCGCTCGCCAGCCCTGAGCCTGACACCTGGCGCCCATCAGTCAGCTGAGCAGTGCTCCCACTGTGGGAGCACGCTGACCATCACTGGTGGTCAGTGTGTGTCATAGCGATCGATCAAACGATAGAACGGTCGCTTAGGCTTACATTTACTCATATATATCTATATATATATCCTAATGTATTAATAATGCTTCTATGTATTGGAATTACAGGAGATTTTGTTTTCTTTTGATTACCTAAGTGCTCACCAATGAATGAGATAAAATAGTGTTTTTCAGAACCGATTGGGATGTTTACTTTTAAAAAAATCCTCACCTGAGGACTTGCTTAGAGAGAGGAAGTCGAGAGAGAAAAAGAGAGAGAAAAAGAGAGAGAGAAAGAGGAGAGAGGAGAGGAAGGAAGGAAGGAAGGAAGGAAGGAAGGAAGGAAGGAAGGAAGGAAGGAAGGAAGGAAGGAAGGAACATTAATTGGTTGCCCTCCATACGTGCCCAACTGGAGATCAAATTTGCAACTCAGGTATGTGCTCTGATTAGAAATTGAACCAGCAACCTTTTGGCACATAGGATGATGCTCAACCAACTGAGCTACTCTGCCTGGACTGGGATATTTTCTTGAAATGAGAATCTTCACGAGTTGCAGTTCTAATCCATCCAGTGGCTTCCTTCTGGTTCCATCAAGGTCAAAGGATGATTACTACTTCTATTCGTTTCCTCTCATTATCATCAAATCAAAATAAAGTGAAACATAATTATTTTTCTCAGCTAAAATAATATACTTTCTAAGTGGACTAGTGTAAAATATTTGAGTCGGACAACTGTTATGAACCTAAATGAACAAATACATTTGGGACCATATAGTAAAGAATACGAGCTTATAAGGTAAAGAACTAGCTATTGAGAAATTCTAGGGGCCAGGTTTTAGACATTCCTGAAGGATCTTTCCTAGAGGAAGTGTCACCTCAATATTAGATCAGTCAGTTCTCCTTCTGATGCATCAGTATTACACTGGCTGAAGATTTGGGGGAATCATATTTTTAGTTCATATCTTTGCCACCATTTGCATAGTTAGAGCTGATTTTAAGAGTAATTGCATACCTCTGTGACCTGGGCCAGACCTTCAGAAACTTAGATAAGAAACTGTTAATTCCCATAATCCTTTTGACAAAATAAAAACATATGTGCCATCTTAGATAAGGTACATTTTTGTAATATAATGTCAATGATCTTCCCATTCCTTTGTTGGATGTAATGTTGGGTTGGGAATACAAAGGATAATGTGAGCAAAGTCATTAAGGTGATACTAAATTTCCCTTGTAGCACAATAGAGGGTGATTATGCTAGTATTGCTAAAACCTTTGGAGTTGCACAGAAAGTAACCTTAGCTGATCAGCAACCCATTTCTCACCCTATGCCGGCAAAGTCATTAAGGTGATACTAAATTTCCCTTGTAGCGCAATAGAGGGTGATTATACTAGTATTGCTAAAACCTTTGGAATTGCACAGAAATTAGCTGATCAGCAACCCATTTCTCACCCTATTCTGCTCTTTCCTGGCCTCCTCCTAAGCATGCTGTGGATGAATAGCTACACTCTCAGATTTACTGCTCTGCCAGTGCCTGAGGAAGCAGCTGCTGATGCTGTGATGATGCATGCAATCTAGGGATGTCAGGCTTTTACTTCTGTCTATTGGGGACCTTTCTTTTTCTTGCTGGCTTCTAATGAGCATTTTTATATTTCATACTGGCAGCGCTGCATCACAGCCTGAAGAAGGGTTAGTGTCCCAAAAGATTTGATATGAGTTTCACAGGGGAGCATAATCTACCCCCAAGGAAAGCTTAAATGCTGCCACAGAAAATTACTTTAGTGTGGAAATGCCAAGGAGCATTTTTGAATTACTCCTGGACAAAAACAAAAACAGAAAGAAAAGGAGAGAGACAGACCCACACAGAGAAGTGGACAGACAGACAGATAGATGTACACAGGAGGTAGCACACTCAATTATCTTCCTGGTGCTGACAGGAGTTCTTTAACTGTATAAAGACAACAACAAGGGTCAGCTCACGGACCAAGCGTATACTCTGGAATGTCCTACAATGAACTATTACTGGTCACCTTAACCATACATGTGTACCTATGTGTGTATACATATATGCACACACAATTACTACGCACATTACACACATACTAGTAGAACTAAGATGTGGTTCTGATTTAACTACAACTCCTTATTCACTGTAAAGTACATGAAAGTCATGTGAAAGCTGTTTCTCTTCTTTGTCTTGTCTGTATCCTCTTCTTTCTTTGTCCTGGTTCTATATTCACATCCATATAATTTCATAAAATATTTAGTCTCTCAGTTTAGAATAAAGTTTATAGTCCCAGGCAACTGCACATCTATAGTGCTAGACTTTTCTCTTCCTATTTGCTACTATATCAATCTGTGCATGCATAAGACCTTCGCGAGTTGAAATTCTAAGCCAATATATGACTTGCAAACTTACATTTTATAAAACATCTCTGTTGGAGCATGAGAAGGTTTTCTTTGTTGGTTTGTTGTTTGTTCTGTCAATGATGCTTTGGCTTTTAGTTGAAAAAAGAACAAATCCCCATCTTGGAGTGTTGTCCCTAGAAAAGCCTGTCTCCATCTCTCAGCATTCTCAGGCTATGACTATTTCAACTATCTAACTAGCAGGTGTCATCTCCAACATTATCAACTGTGTTTTAAACCACATAATTACTTCTTTTGGGGTATTTTGCTGCACAAATCCAAAAGAGTAGCCAATACGGCCAGACAACTAGGCAAAAAATGTTCTCCTTGTTAGATGTAAAACTAATGATTTTTTTGAGGAAATGCAGATCTAATATTTGGGAAAACTTGATACTCCTAAAATGTTTAATAGTTTGATAATAATTGTTTCCAGAAGAAATTGCAATAAATAGTAGAAGAATGTTGCCTGAAGCATACATATGTATGCACACACATACACAAATCTTCAGTAGTTATATTCAGATATAACTACCAAGGATAGCAGGATCAATGATTAATAGTGCAAAGTAAAAAAGAAATGACTAGATCGCTGGTGTACTAGATAGTTTTGTTGCCTTCCCTGCACAGGAGAGAGCAATCTTTTATGTTACAATCCCTCTGCTCCATGCCCACCCCAAGAAACAAAACACTACAGATGAATGCATTGGGAATCAATACCCAGAGGGGTAGGAACAATATTTAGGTTGGAAGCAGAGATAAAATTCTGTCTCAGATTTCAGAAACCAAGCTGAAAGGTCCTATAGACTTGGGAGCTGAAGCTGCCATTGTGGAGAATCTACAAGACAACATTGCAGGAAAATGAGTCTGTGGGATGAGGAGAAGCAAGCAGATAGACAGACAGGCATTGCATGACCCCTGAAGAAAACAAGAGGAAAGAATATCGGTCGTGTGTCTTGACTAATTTCCAGATCCAGGTCCCATGAGACCCTGATCCATTATTTTCAGTATGGCTTGTTTCCTAAGTGTAATACCTTTGCATGTGAATAATTGGCTCTCTTCTTGACTATCATCCTTTGCATAGTCACAATATATTCCAAGTGAATATTTATTATCAATAACAATAATGATATTAATAATATTTCACTTGTAAGGATTGAGGATATTTTCTCTGCAGCTTTTCGGGGGAAAATTGCTTTTCTGATAAATAGTCTGAAATATTTATTCACTATGAAAAAACATGGCTTTCCATTATCTTTCCCAAGTTATATTTTTAAACTAATTTGCACTATTCGTATTTGTAAACTCTGTGCTCTAGTCACATTGTTCCCTGAGGATGCCCAGTTTTACTCTTTTATAAAACATTTTAAAATAATATCGATTTATTTTTATAAATACACTTGTGCTGAGTGTCTCTTTATCCCAGAGCAGCAGTTTTTCACTCTGGCTGTATATTAGAAGTTCCTGGGGAGCTTTAAATAATATGGGTGCCTCAGAGTTTCTGATTTAAATGGTCAGTGTTATAGTATCAGCTAACTGAAGTCTCAATTATGTTCAATAAAATTCATCCATTTAACTACATACCCTGATGATGTGTATTAACTGTAGACAGTCTGCACCAAGACTTAGGCAGTTCTATCTCCCCAAATATGCCTGTACCTGTTTGTGATTGATCCCTTCCCCTGACACCTGATTCTAGGCACCCACTGATCCACTCTTTGTCACTATAGTTTGCCTTTGCTAGAATTTTATATAAATGCAATCATAGAGTGTGTAGAAATTTAGGTTTGACTACTTCTACTTAGCACACATGTATATTTTTGAGACTCACCCATGTTGTCCCTTTTTATTGCTGAGTAGAATTCTAGCATATGGGATAAGCCATAATTTGATTCTTTTTTTATCTGTTGATGGAGAGTTGAACTGTTCCCAGTTATTTGGTTATTATGAATAATGTTTCCGTGGATATTTGCATTGTATGTGTGTGTGTGTCCTATGATGTGTGGGAGGGTTTGGAATAAGAGTAAATAAAGCAAAGATATTAGGACAAGAGGGGAGCATGGGAGAAAAAAGAGAGGCTAGGATTCTTCCTCAAATGTTGGTTTTGGGCAAATTGAAAATCCAATATCCTTTAACTCTCCTTAGTCCAGTTCTTTAGATGAGACTTTATAGACAGCTGAGTGCCTCTCTCCCCAAGGTCAAGCACTGTGACATTCAGCTGATAGCTGCTTGTGGAGATTCTTCCTCCTGATTCAGGTTCCTGTCACTCACTGTTTCATCAAAAGCCAGTTCTGATCTGTAGGCAGTAGATCCAGCCTTCATTTCAGTCTCTCTATCAAGACCATGGGCAGTTGACTGGCTGCTTATTGTCTACAGTAACTATTTGGGTTTCCTCCTGGCTGGAAGGCATTTTTATTATTTTTTTTTTTTGGCCATGACCCAGTTAATATTGTCTGCCTGGCACAGATTAATTTTACTGAGGATGATTCAGTCCTCAAGATATGTCTTCATGGTCGGTAGGCATTAAATTGCTATATCTTAAGGACAGAGCCCTATTATGGAAATGGGAAACCCAGCCATTATAATAATCATAGTGATGAACATTTCTGGGGTCATTAGAATGTATTATGCATTGCACTAAGCATAGTATATAGCTTATCACACCTAATCCTTTTTACATTACAAATGAGAAAATATTGCTCACCCCTCAAATTATGAATGAGAAAACTGAGATTCCCAAAGGCTAAGTAACTTATCTAAAGTATAATAATTTTCTCATTCATTCATTCAAATACTGCTACCCAGATTCCCTAGTTTCACTTCTAGCAAAGGGAACACATTGGTTTTCAAAGAAGCACATATATTAACCACTTAAAGTACTCTCCTTTCCCCAGACCCTCTCTTTTCATAATTTTTTTTTCTGTAGGATTTTTACCTGAACTTTAGGTGTCCAGAAGTGAAACTAGAATACTTATGCAATACAAAGAAGCCAAAGTAAGAAAGCAAATTGATAATGTACCCTTAGTGTTGTTTGACAGTGCCACCTCAAAACAACTTACCATGCCATTACCCTGGCTTTCTGTATTGTGTTGGCTTGGAGATAACTATAGGCATCTTCAACCTCACAGAAATGTGCTGAAGGGTGTAGTGTAGATTTAAACTCCAGACTCCTGAACAAAGTTTTTAATCCTAGTCTGGCATTCACAGAAATGACCTTTTGGAGGGGGAACGTCACAGAGGATTTTTCTCCATTTTGTGAGTCTCCAAACACTTTGGGGGCCTGCATAATGACGATTCTCCCTCTACAACTATTCAGACATTAATGCTTAACAGTGATCTAGTATCTTTAACATGGAATCAGTGGTACTTTTAGTCAGTGCAGTTGCTGAACATTTGGTCAGGTTTGCTTCTCAGGAGTTTAGGTAGGAATTTTTGAAATTTTTTTTCGCCTCTCTTCCACATGACAATGCATCTTTTCTTTCACGATAGGGAATAGAGTGGTGTTTGTGCATTCCAGGTTCTCCCTTTTCAAAAGAGCTGATTAGGGTGATTTCTAATTGAAATAAATAAATGTTTTCATCAGACCCTGGAAACAAAGTCTGCTTATACTCAGATTGTATTCATGCTGTGGGAGGAAAAGAACCACTGAGATTATTTGAAGTTTTACTGCTGCTGCCAGGGTGGGGGAAAGAGAGCAGCTTGGAGTGAAGAGACATCTTTCTTCAAATACTGTATTTCTGGGGCCTGGCCAGGTCAGGGGGATTTCTTTCTTCAAACATTGAATATTTTGCCGCCACCCTATGGTCTACCAGATGTTCCTCAGCTCCTGACTGGGTCTGGCCACTGTGAGGCAACAGTGTCTGCTGTTGTTGCTGCTCTTAGAGGTCTGGCTGGGAGCTCTCTGCAGGATTCGAATATGGTGGTAATGAGGCCTGGGCCACCAGCTTGATCCAGGTGTGAGCCAGTCACCTTTGCACAGAGAAAAGCTTTGTTCTTTAGCCTTAGTTTGTACCTAGCCCCTGCTGTCCAGTCTCCAAATATGTCAGAAAGGGACAGGTGAGTGAGTGGATGTTGATGAATAGAGACATTCATTTCACTACAGGAAAATAAAAGCATAAAGAGTTACTGCACCCAAGATTATAGCAACATATTGATAGATGTGGGCCAGTGAGTGGTAATTAATAGAAGGCAGGCACTTCCAATCCAAATATGAAGTTACATAAAAGTATCTGCTATGGACACAAATCCAAAGATGCACAGTTTTTATACCTGTGCTATCCATGAGGAAAATGAGGAATTTCACTGAATTTATACCTATCAAGTGCCTAATATGGCCAGCCCCTCATGTTGCTGAGCAGGGTACTCACAAATCTCTACCCTCAAAGTACTTAATGCTGTTAGGAAGTAGAAATGAAATAAGTACACAGAAAACTATAACACAGGAAGCATAAGGTGAATTATGAAAGGAACAAACAAAATGCCATGGGAATTCTGGGAGGGAGACAATTACAGAGTACACCATTGTTCTACCCAATATCCATTCCCCTCTATTTTCCTTCCTAACAGAGCCTTGATTTGTTTAGTATCCACCCTTTGCTACACAATCACAGTCTCCAGGGGAATTGACCTCCTGCTTAGCTTCAAAGGATTTAAGCTGATTAGTCTAAGCCAATCACAGGAATCCCATTATTCTCTCCTGTGCTTAGTTTAGGAATGGTTATGCACCCAAGTCTGGCCAGTAATGATTGTGAGGGACAACCTCTGGGAAATGTTTTCTTACCCTCTGGCAAGAGAGAGAATGGATCCCTTTTTGCCTTTGCGTGTTGCCGTGACTGGATATAATCCCTGGGTGCTGCTGCAGACATCGTCACAGCAGCCAGAGGAAAACGCCAACACGTGCAGGAGCACAGAGAGGTCAACAGGTTTGAGTCAGGTTTTCACTCGAAGATGAACTTTACAGAAGTTGCACTCACTTATTGGGAGTGAGGAAAATTTTATAAGAAAGCCAACACTCAAGATGAGCATGGAAGGAAGGGTCCATTTTGATCAGTGGGGTACAGATAGTAAAATATTTCAGGTGCTGGAGTAGTGATAGGGAGGAGGGAGTAATTTAGGTTAGAAAAGTCAAAAAGAAAGGCACAGAGATTTGCAAGTGTAAAGTGTATTTATCTAGACTGGAGTTTGATATTTTCATGCACGCTTCACTTCATTCTGCAAAGAATATAGACCATTTACAGGAGAGAGATTATAAAAAATATTTTTAAAAAAGGAAAATGAGCAGATACATGGGAGATACAAATATGCAGATTATAATAAAAGTTTAACACCTATACAGGAGATTGAGGAGAAGGGAAATAGGCACAAACGGGAAAGTTCTAAAACCCTATACAGTCACAAGATTTAAATATGACTTTCAAATTTCTGGTGACCAGAATGAAAAGGAAAACTGGTTAATGACATAAGTCTACTTTTATTTTTGGAGAAAACATGCCACTTCCTCAAGAGAATTTATTTATGTGAATATTTATATGGAGAATAATATGTATATGTTATATATATGTTAAATCCAAAGATGCACAGTTTTTATACCTGTGCTATCCATGAGGAAAATGAGGAATTTCACTGAATTTATACCTATCAAGTGCCTAATATGGCCAGCCCCTCATGTTGCTGAGCAGGGTACTCACAAATCTCTACCCTCAAAGTACTTAATGCTGTTAGGAAGTAGAAATGAAATAAGTACACAGAAAACTATAACACAGGAAGCATAAGGTGAATTATGAAAGGAACAAACAAAATGCCATGGGAATTCTGGGAGGGAGACAATTACAGAGTACACCATTGTTCTACCCAATATCCATTCCCCTCTATTTTCCATATATATATTTATATGGAGAATAATATATATATATAGCCTAAACTACTGCCTGACCGTTGGACCATCCGACCGGTAGCTATGACGCGCAATGACCACCAGGGGGCAGATGCTCTGACTGGTAGCTATGACATGCACTGACCATCAGAGGGCAGATGCTCAATGCAGGAGCTGCTGAGCTGCAGTGACTTGGCAGCTGCAGTTCTTGGGTTACACACCCGGAACCAGAGAGAGGGAGCCTGATTCTGGGGTGTGTCACCTGAGAACTGCCCTCTCACAATCCAAGACCCCTTGGGTGATGTTGGAGAGCCGGTTTTGGCCTGATCCCCACAGGCCAGACTGAGGGACCCCACCAGTGCACGAACCCGTGCACCGGACCTCTAGTAGAAGATTTAAAGGATGATCTTGCCATTAATTTATTTACAGTGAATTCATGATTGGTTCCAACATTCTTTTCAACTCAAAGCAAATCAAAGTATATATAATGCTTGGTGAAGTCTTGAGGGGAAAAAACACAAAAACAGAAAAAAATAAGTTGAGCCATATTGTGGAGTGATTCAGATGACAGGGTAAGAACTTTGAAAGTTATTACATAATCAATGGGAAAATGTGGAGTTTGAGGAGTAACATGATCTTAGCTGATCTGTAGAGTTTAATCTATTAATGATCTGTGAGTGGCATTGGAAAAAGACAACCATGGAGATGGAGGAAATGAAACAAATTAATATAATTTTGAGTATTTACTAGATACTAGATATTATTTATGGTGATTTAAATAAACATGACATCTCATTTTTTAAAAACTATTGATGATCACATAAATTTTCTTCATTATTTTATAAATGTAGTAAATTATGTTGATTGATTTTCAAATGTTAAATCTACCTTTTATTCCTGAAATAAACTCAAGTTGATCCTGATGTATTAATTAAAAAAAAAATCACCTGGACTTAATTTACTAATATTTGTTTAGGACCTATGTTTATGAGAAAGATTGTCTTGTACTTTTATTATAATATCCTTGATACCTTTTAATGTTAAGTTATGATAGCCTCATAAAATTTATTGTAAAAAAATTTTTTTTTCATTCTTTGGAAGGCTTTGTCAAGATTGGTACTATTTCTTCCTTAGTGGTAAGAAAAATTCACTGCTTAGACTACTTCTAATCAATCTTTATGGGAAGT
>NW_005353789.1:0-29552 GCF_000412655.1 Myotis brandtii | reverse complement strand
TGTATATATATATATATATTCAGATTTTATATTTCTTCTTGTGTCAGTAGTTTTGGTAATGTATGTTTTCTAGGACTGCATCCATTTCATCTAAATTATTAAATGTTGGCATAATATGTTTAATATACTTATAATTATCTTTGCTTTCTGTAAGGTATATATGATGTAACTTTAAAATATTTGATACTAATAATTTTTACTTTCTTTTTCTTGATCAATCTTCCTGAGACTTATGAATTTTATTTATCTTTCATAGGTTTATTTTTCAAAATACTAATTTTTGGCTTGTTGATTTTTCTCTATTGCAAATTTGTTTTGTATTTTAACTTCTACTCTTAGCTTATTATTTCCATCTTTTTATTTTCATTTATAATTTGCTGTTTTTTTTAACTTTTTGAGATTGATATTTATATAATTACATTTCCACTTTCCTAGTAAGTATAAAAAAAGGCTATAAGCTGTCTTGTATACACTATTGTCACTATAGCCCAAAATATATGTTAATTTCCATTGTAAGTTTTTATTTGACTCATCAATTACTTATATGTGCCTGGTTTATTTTTAAAATATTTGGGTTTTATAAAGTTATTTTTTTCTTAATGATTTCTACCATAAGTCTACTGTGTTAAAATAATATATTCTGAATGATTAAAATTCTTTGAAATGTAGTGAAGTCTACTTCATGGCCAACCATATGATTACATTTGGTAAAAATATTCCATGTTTTGAAAAGGATGTATAAATTGCATTTGTTGGATACAGTACTCTCGTGCCTTTCAGTTCAGATTTGTTAATCTTGTTGTCTAGTCTCCTGTATCCTTACTGTTTTTGTCTGTTTATTCTATCAGTTACTAAGAGGTGTGTACTTTAATGTACCAATAATTATCTATAATAATAAAAGCATAATATGCTAATTAGACCGGACAGCCAATCAACCTTCTGGACGTCATTCTGGATGAAGCCGCGGTGGCAGGGGCTGAGGCAGAGGCAGTTAGGGGCAACCAGGCAGGCAGGTGAGTGATTAGGGGCGATCAGGCAGGCAGGCAGAGTGGTTAGGGGTGATCAGGCAGGCAGGCAGGCAAGTTGATAAGGGTGGGATCAGGCCTAAACTGGCAGTCAGACATCCCCCAAGGAGTCCTAGATTGCGAGAGGGTGCAGGCCGGGCTAAGGGACCCCCTCCACACAGATTTTGTGCACTGGGCCTCTAGTGTAATATATAATTACATAAAAATGTACTGTATATTATGACATCTATACTAATAAAAGGGTAATATGCTAATTAGACCGGGAGACCTTCCAGGAGACCTTCTGGATGTCCTTCCAGACAAAGCTGTGGTGGCGGGGCTGAGACAGAGGAGGTTAGAGGCAATCAGGCTGGCAGAGGATGGCAGTTGGGGGCAATCAGGCTGGCAGAGGGGGGCAATTAGGGGCAATCAGGCTGGCAGGCAGAGGAAGTTAGGGGTGATCACACTGGCAGGAGGCAGTTAGGAGCCAGAGGTCCCGGATTGTGAGAGGGATGTCTGACTCTATCCCCCAAGAGGGTGCAGGCTGGGCTGAGGGGACCCCCCACCCCCCATGCATGAATTTCATGCACCGGGCCTCTAGTCTATAATAATAAAAGCGTAATATGGTAAGCAGGCTGGCAGGGGGGGCAGGTAGGGGTAATCAGGCCTAAAGGGGGGGGCAGTTGGGGGTGATCAGGCCAGCAGGCAGAGTGGTTAGGGGCAATCAGGCAGGCAGGCAGGTGAGCAGTTAGGAGCCAGTGGTCCCAGATTGTGAGAGGGATGTCTGACTGCCGGTTCAGGATCAGGCCTAAACCAGCAGATTGGAGAGGGTCAGGCCGGGCTGAGGGACACCTCACCCCCCCCATGCACAAATTTCGTGCACTAGACCACTAGTTATATATAATATGATTGCATTGTACAATATTAATATTATGTTTTTTATTGCAATTTCATTTCTTAGAATTAAACTGAAAGCAAGCAGGTGGAAAACTTAAGTTTATGTCATTATGCATTTTTCCTTTTAGACCTGTTCAGTCTCCTTAAAATACAAATTTCAAGCAAATTTGGTGAGGCTACAGTAACCCTGTCTAATAGAATATGGTTTATTGTAAACACCAGCCTAGATATCAACTAGCTATGATTTTGTAGGAAACATTCAGAAAGCATTAGGGTTTCTGAATTGGCTACTTCCATTGCATAGAGGTAAAAAAAAAAAAATCATGAGGAAGATCCATGCTTTTGGAAGTGCAGCAGAAAAGCATGACCTGGCCGGGCGGGGCAATTCTCAGGCCTTCAGGTGTGAATGGGACTCAAGGAATGATCTTACCTCTTGCAGTGATCTCATGTCCTCTTTGTCCCTAACACATTCTCTCTCTTAGACAAGGATTTGGGTTCTTCAGGGATGGGCAGAACTAGGTTTACAGTTGTGAGTATGGGAAACACAGATTTTATTATTGTATTATTATGTATTTATTAATTATTGTACTATTTATTATTATTATTAGCCCACTTTTGCCCACTCCTGTATTACTACACAGCTAAGTACAAGGTAGAAAGACTCTAACTCAGTTGACTTTTTAAGTGTTGTGCTCATGGTTTTATTTATTTTTTTCTTAAAGGGACTGAAGAAAAACAGCCGGTTCCCTTACAATCCGCTTTAAGCCCCTTGTCACATAGAATAGCTCTCCATCAGTGGCCGGCAGGGAGCCAAAACTTGCATGGAGGGGCAAGCAATAAAATAAAAATCACATTTTCAAGATTTCTTTTCCCTGCTACCTTGGGTCGTATTTGATTAATGGACTGCATTTATTTTTAAGGTATGATTACACACATGTTACCAATACTATGCCACCGTGCACTTGGCAGAGAGAAAGCTCGTTATGAATTCTGAACCATAACGAGATGTTAGCACATCATTAATATGCATAGGTGCAGATATCTGTCTGTTGTTTTATAATGCTATTTCATTTATACAGTGCTGGTACTTGACAGATATAAGAGACTCCAGCCCCAGCTAGAGAGATTCCTAAATAAAACTAACAAGTTATTGCAGAAGTAATCAGGCAGAGCGAAGGAGCTCAGGTTCTCGTGTCTCTCTGTGTAGGAAGCCAGTTCTTGAGTTCCAGTTCAAATGTCTCTCCATGTGAACTAGCTTAACTTATTCCTTTCTTCCCTCCCTGACAGCAAATGCACCTGTTTTTACTTTTATTTTTTTCCCTTCCTTAATTCTTTTTAATCTGAAAATGCATTTTGCTGCTATGTTGGTCCCATTGTCCTGAGAGGAGGCTCTGGGGAATAAAACTTCACAGGGTGTGGGGCCAAGCTGCTTATACATATGTCGGTGTACACAGATGGGCCACCAGTGTGCCTACCTGCCAGGAAGAAATTGGACCTATCTATAATAATAAAAGCGTAATATGCTAATTAGACCGGACAGCCGAATGACCTTCCGGACATCATTCCTGACGTCCTTCCGGACGAAGCCGCTGCGGTGGGGGCTGAGGCTGAGGTGGTTAGGGGTGATCAGGCAGGCAGGCAGAGTGGTTAGGTGTGATCAGGTAGGCAGGCAGAATGGTTAGGGGCGATCAGGCAGTCAGGCAGGCAAGCAGTTAGGAGCCAGCGGTCCTGGATTGCGAGCCTAAACTGGCAGTCAGACACCCCCCAAGGGGTCCTGGATGGTGAGAGAGTGCAAGCTGAGCTGAGGAACCTCCCCCCCACCCCGCATGAATGTCATGTACCTGGCCTCTAGTGGAGTCATATTAGAATATCTTGAAGTCATAATTTCACTACTCTATTTCTAACCATCTTCAACAGAAAAAAACTCAACTCTTTAGGATGGCATCACTGAAGGCCTCCACCTGACTCTGTAGCTACAGTCCTGTGTCTTCACTCTAGTCAAAGCTTCTCTCTGCTTTCCAAAGCACTATTGCCCTGTGCTGTTTCCCTGCTCTTTGCCATCACACATTTCCTCCCTCAGTCTGGAGCATGTCCCTAGCCTTCTCTGCTTGGTGACTTTTCCCCTAGGATTTGCTCTTCTGTGAAATCTTCCATGAATTCCCATGTAGAATTGCCCTCTCTCTTTTTCATGTTTCTGTAGTACCTTGCTATGTAATCTATTACAGAATCACTGTCATCATACAATGAATTCTTTATATGTCTCTAGTCCTACGAGGCTGTGGTTGCCTGCAAGGGAAGGGATGTGTTTATTGTCATTGTATCTCCAGTGCCTAGAGCCTGGAAATGATAAGTTATAAATAAATATGTATGGTGTGTGTGCCCTGGGAATTTGGAACATATTTGAGGAAGGATGAGAGAACCTGTGGGAACAGAACATGTCTGAAATACTGGGTTGTGTATGTGAAATTATGAGAGAATCCATATGATTAGAAGAATCCTTACATATCACCGTCAAGAAACTGAACAGAAACCTGTTGCTGCCAGTTCCCCACGCTCCCTGAGGCAGGTGGAAATGGCTATTGTAGGAATGATTGCAGCAATTCTATTGCTTAGATAAGGGGTCTTAACCTGGAGTCCCCTGGGAGGGATTGCATAGGTGAAGGCATGCTGGCTACACTGAGTTCTTAAATATGTTTGTTTGGCCTATCCTATGTTATAGAAATGAATTAGCTATGGGCATTTAAAAATCTGGAGATTTATAGATATCTGAATTTCTATTTTCTCTTAGAGCAAAAGGACTAAAGTGATGATCCCACATTCTCACATGGCAAAAATCAGATGGACATTTACTGATTTGTGCTTTAGACTCACCACTTTCATCTCACCTGTCTATTTCATTTTTAAATGTGACATGCCAGTTGAGATTGTGTGGAGATTTAACCTGTGTTATGAGCATTTTTGAAAGAAACATGTCCATAGTTTCATCATAATTTTTTTTTTCTTCATCATAATTTTAAAAAGGGATGTGAACCTAAATAGGTTTAACTAATTTGGATAAAAGCACACATAAGAGAGAATGCTTTTGAGCTGAGAGAAGCCTGCTAACAAAACAGACATCAAAAAGTCATAACTGAACTGGATTTCATCATTTATCATTGACTCAATGGTTAGGTGAGAAATTAAGTGGGTTTTGAGTGGAGCATACAATTTTGTTATCTTCACATGATTGATATAGTTGAAAACACACACACACACACACACACCCTGAAAATAGACTGGCTAAAGACAAAGAGAATACCAGGAATACCACTCCAGTGATTTTAAATGTTAAATATTTTCAGTGAATATCTTAATGACTGGAGATGACTAAGATTAGAATTATCCATAGAATAATTACAGAAATAAAGTCCACTGTACATAATTATCCAAATTACAAGTGAATCTGGAATTCCCTTTTTCTGAATTTGATATTGGTTTCATATAGTACAATTTCAATCCCACTCATATTTTTTCTTTTATTATCATTAAGGACAGACTTTTAAATGTGAGACTAGAATTATTTTAGTGTGCTTTATTACAGTTTTTTAGCTTAACAGATAATCCTCCTTTTACTCCTCATCTCTGAACATATTTAAAAAGGAGTGTAATAAATTATTAATTTGGAATCTGATTGATCTACTCAATTTTTATTTAAGTTAACTTGATCCAGGACAAACTTTATTTTTATGAGAGTCCAACTTCCTAGAGGTTTTGATAAATGAGTGTCTATCATTGAATTAAAACATAGTTCTGATTTAGAGACTAGTAAACCTGCTTTTTCTCCACATCCCCACCCATAGTTAGACAAATTCTAAGTAATAAATATGAAAACTAAACTCTATTAAAAAGAAAGGATAATTCAGCACCTTTTTCAGTAACTCATCTCATTATTATTATTAAATCTTTGCTGCACAAAATTCTTTCTTATATTAAAGCAGAAATCATTTATGCCAAAGACAAAGTTTGTTTTCTTATTCATTTATAAATAATACATGTTATCTTGTCATTATGTCATTTTCATTAGTTGAAAAAAAAGTAAGAATGTAGCTAGAAATATCTTTGTAAAAAAAATTCCTGGAGGTACTGAGTTAGAAGGTTTAAGAAATCCTAAGAATAAAATGGAAGCTGTCAACTAGTTGCTTTACTACCAACATTCTACCTGATTTCAAACACTTAGCAAATAAAAAAAATCAAAAGATATTTATTGCTGGTTTGAAGTTACATAAAATAACAGCATTACTTAGACATGATATTGATTGAGTTTTCTTAAAGATATAAAATTTAGTTTTATAGTGAATTTGGTAATGGAAGTTGAGAAGTGACAATGAAGCAGTCTATTAATTCCTATTAAGTTTACTATGTTTACTATGGGGAGGGAGCTATTATTATATGCTTTATAATACATAATCCTTGGGGTTTATATAGAAATTATTATTGCATCTTTGAAAAAGTTGCTACCTATCTAACACTCTTTCTATTGAAATTGTTACTAAATTGAGGCATATTCTTTTATCTTAAAAAAGTGACTAAACACTAGCAAGTGGTTTGTGGTAGCCAGACATGGGCTCTGCTGTTCCCTGGGGGTCCACCCAGATAGTGCCCTTAGGGCCACCCAATGAAACCCCTCAGAAGTCTGTGGCAAGATCTGATCTTGATTCATGCAAGCCACTTAATATATTTCATCAAATCTAAGACTTCATCAGTTACAAGTCACACTAATATTTTATGTTCCATTAAGAAATAAAAAATGCTGCCAATTAAACTAAGACCCACCATTGATTATAAGACATTTCTAATTTCAGTCAGCGATGTTAAAATGTGAAAAGAAAATTACATCTTAGGATGCTGAGAAAAGGTATCAGCTGTATTCCTTAAGCTCTCCACTCTAGGGGCCTCTCACTTCCCCACCTGAATCATACGGTTTTGGAGACGGTAAGACGGCCATGCCTATTGAGGATTACTGCTGATGCAAAGTGTGCTTTTCTGTGGGTTAACTGTTAACATGGAAAAAATAACCTGTTAGTGATTAAAAGATACATGTTTCAGTCTAAATATTCTCCAGAAAGGTGTTAACTAAAGTTAGGTCTACGTTATAGGATGTTCTGAACAGTAGACCTTTTTTCAATCTTTGATTGTTTCAGACCTTGGTTGTTCAGATGCTGTAGATCTGTCCAGGAGTCTCTAGGTGCCTCAGAGCCCTCGGACCCTTGCATTTAACTATATCCACATGGTGGTATAAGAAGCTGTTCTATGTCGGCATGTTGTATCTCTAAATAACGAGAAGCAGTCAGCACTGAAAGTGTTGCTGCACACACACACACACACACACACACTCATCGAGCTCTATAGCATCTATTTAGGGAGCCTCAGTTATGTGTCAGGCATTGTTTACGTATAGACAGCTAATCTTAATCTTATAATATTCACTGCAACCTGTGAGGTAAATACTAGTATGTCTATTTTATAAATGAAACTGAGGCTTATTGCAATGACTTGTTCGTGCTCTGCAATTAGAAACTGATGAAACTAAGATTCAAACCCAGCTCTGTCATAATCTTAAGCCAGTATATTTTTAACCATTGTGATGCCTCTCCCAGACACAGAACATTTATTTTTTATATTTATTCTAGTTCATCAATTTATTTATTTAGTTTTAATGTCAGGGAAGCGGGGGGTAAGAGATCAATCAAAGGACTTATATGCATGCATATCAGCATAACCAATGAACACAGACACTAGGGGGGTGAGGGCATGTGAGCAGGGTGAAGAGGGTGAGGGCAGGTAGGAGTAAGGGGGTGACCGGGAAGAGGTCACTGGGGGAAAAAGGAGACATATGTAATAGTATGTGTAGTACTTTAAACAATAAAGAATTTTTAAAAAAGAAACTTGTACAAAAAGCCTTTCTGTAGTATACCCTCCCACGCATACACGTACACATACACATGCACATACACATATTAGTACACATATACACACACATAAACATACATATACATACACACACATCCTACACCAAATTATGATGGAGGTGAGGAAAAGGACAGGAGAGAGGGAGATGAGTATTTCTTTGCTACTAAGTGGTTCTTTTGGTTTTGTTTTTGTTTAGTTTTGTATATATTTTAAAACGTATTAATTAAATTGATTGGAGTGACATTGGTCAACATGAACATATAGGTTTCAGGTGTGGGTTTCTATGTTACAAGATCTGTACATTGTGCCCCCCCCCCAAGTCAAATATTCTCCTGATGCCTTATATTAGGACCCCCTTCCCTCTAGCAATCACCACACTGCTGTTTGTGTTCACAAATTTCAGTTTTATGTCCCACATATGAGTGAAATCGTATAGTTCTTAGCTTTTTCTGACATTTGTTTTAGCATAATAGTCTCAGCTCCATCCATGTTGTTTGCAAATGGTGCTATTTCATCCCTTCTTATGGCTAAGTAATATTCCTTTCTGTGCTACTAGGTCATTTTAACAATAAACTAGCTATCAGGAGTTTTAGGCTTAATTTTATCTTACAATGCTTCAGCATATCCTGAAATGAAAAATACTTTGTAACGGTTTAGATAAGTAGGTGTTCTTTCCAACTGACTCCCTTTATTCTCTTCCTTTTTTGAATGAAATAAATGGTTTAATTTGGAAGGAAGCAGAATACCAGCTTAGAACTATTGCCACTGACCCTATAATGTTTCCCTAATGCCTTTATTTTACAGGGTGGGCAAGCAGAGATGCAGGAATCGAGTGCTACTAAATAATACAGTTTCTGAAATGTCAAGGCACAGAATTTGGATATTCCAGTCCCCGAATGTTAATGACAATATGCTCATCCTTTTAATGGAAACATTACTAGGAAGCTCCTGGCTACATAATCCATCATACTGCAGAAGACTTGCTGACTTATGCTTTGTGACGGGCCAGTGAGAAAAATATACAAACTCATACACCAATGTTGCAAATCAATTCTGCGGCAAAGTGGAAATAACTCTTGTACCAATAAGCAGTAAGACCTACGAGGAAAAAAGTTCTTTCCTATATTTCCAGCTTGCAAATAGAAAGAGACGCCATCAATCATATTGGAGAGCTTCCATTTCAGGGCTGTTGTTCTTAAAGACAAACCAGATGAAATCAGACAAGACCAGAATATGCAAAGGCCTTTGGATTTTCCCAGTCTTGGTGCAGGAAGGAAGCAAGGAAAAGCAAGACATTCTCTCTTTTTCTTCTCCATGTGAAATTTGGAGTTTAGCAAAGGCATGTACTTAGGATCAGTTTATTGTCAAAATGACTAATTAATCACTTCATAAATGGCTATTAATCATACATTAATGAGATAGTCTTTGCTCTGGCAAATGTGGTTCTGTGGAAATCCTTTCTCCTTGGTACCCGGAGCAAGCCGAAAGCATGCAGAACTCAATTAATCTTGGAGCAGCCTGGGGTGTTTGAAACTGCTCACAGTTTGAAAAGAAGCAAATAGCAAAGACGTTTAAACTGTCCATATTTCACTGTGTAAATTCAGAAACACTTAATCATCTTCTACACATTTTTTTTGTTCCCTTTCTTCCTCTGTCATGTTATAACTGTGTTTCAAGCCTCCTCCATTTCTTCCCCCAAACTTGTCACTGAAGCACAAACCACAAAGTGGGGCTTCTAATCATTGACTCTCGGTCCTCAGGGAGAAATAGACCATGAATGGACACAATGTGCATATAGTTATGATATTTCAGCAAAAGCAATGTCTATATCCAGTAGCATAAATTATGAATTGAATGCCATCACTTACCAAGCAACATCTAAGTTGGAGTTTCCTTTCTGGTTCCAGATTTCTAGATTAACCCAAGGAGGAAAAGCTGTGAAGTTTGACTCAGTTAAATTCTCTACAAAGGCCTCCATTTTTTTTTAAAATAATTGAATGCTTTAGCTCCGTGGTCGGCAAACTGCGGCTCGCGAGCCACATGCGGCTCTTTGGCCCCTTGAGTGTGGCTCTTCCTAAGCCTTAGGAGTACCCTAATTAAGTTAATAACAATGTACCTACCTATATAGTTTAAGTTTAAAAAATTTGGCTCTCAAAAGAAATTTCAATCGTTGTACTGTTGATATTTGGCTCTGTTGACTAATGAGTTTGCCGACCACTGCTTTAGCTCATTCAACAGACAGTTATTGAGTATTTATCTTGTCTCAGACTCTCAGATACAAATATGAACCAGTCTTATTTCTTCCCCTTATAGAATAGAAATGAATTGTTGTTTGTCCAGGGGGGTAAAGGAAGACGGACGAGCCAGCGTGAGGCATGGACACATCTAACAGCATGATGTGTTAGGGGCCGGTCACTAATAAAGGCAGGCTAGATACTGGCTGCCTAAGGGAGGAAGCTGAGTATATATGTAGGATTGATATTGGAAAGGAGATTGAGGTCAGATTGCGAAGGATGTTGTATACTTTTCTTCATGGTAGAATCACCAGAAGTTTTTGCTCAGGGAACTGGCATGATTTGGGTCAGGACTTTGAGTGTCAACCCATAATTGAAAAAGACTTGTGGGTCCTGCATGGGGTCTGAGCAGATTTTGCATGTGGGAGGGACATGAAGAACTGCATCCATGAAGGCTGATTGCAACAAACTTATTTCATGAATGGCCCCAGTGTATTTCAAGAATGACCCCATTCTTCACCCCTCCCTGGATCCACACCCTATGCACGATGACATTTTGCATTGTTCTCCCTCTGTGGACAGGAATCCGTCCTGCTGGGTTTGGTCACATGATTTCTAGACACTTTGTGACTTTTGGACCCCTCTGCAATAAAGTCTCAATCTCAGTCACCTCCTTCCTTTACACACTCAAGCTGTGGTTGGATATCAGGGTGGTCAGCTGCCCAAGCTTCAGTGGGCTGTGGAGGGAAGGGGAAGGCACTCGGGCCATCAGCAATGAAAAGTGCAGGGAGGAAATAGATACTTCAGTTCCAGTGCTAATTCTCCATCAGCAATGGATGTCACTCATTTCACTATTTAATATTCTGAGAGCAAACTTATTTTGTAACCACAAAAAATTGATTTTCTTCTGATCACTTAGTCTCAAGAATACTGAAGTTTATATATTATTCCTTCCAAAATAAAAACCTTGATCTTATACTAAATAACAAGTTCCCTTCTTTCTTGGCTAGGGTTACATTTACAAATTCTTGCACTTTAATTGAAAAAATTGCAGGACCCACAAGTCTTTTTCAATTATGGACTGACACTCTGTGAACCATGTGGGACAGTTATAACCAATTAAAAATAGTTTTTCTAACACTTAAAAAATGTCCTGCTGAGTTCTAGAGGTATATTGGGTGGAGAGTATGGGTTCATCTCTTAGCCTTTCCCTATTTTTCCCTTGCTCCCTTTTTATTTTAAGTGCAAAGGAAACACACAAAATGGGCTTTCTTATATTTTTTAAATAAAGTTTAAAAGATATAGATTTTGCACAATAAAATGCACCAATTTAATGTATCAGTACATTTGATGGGTTTTTCACAAATGACCCCTCTACCACAATCATTATACAGAATATTTCCATCACCGAGTGCACGAGCGGTTGGGAGCCAGTAGTCCTGGATTGTGAGAGGGATGTCCTGTGGGATCGGGCCTAAACTGGCAGTCAGACATCCTCCAAGGGGTCCCAGATTGGAGAAGGTGAAGGCTAGGCTGAGGGACACCCCTCCCCAGTGCACAAATTTCATGCACCGGGTCTCTAGTCTTATATATTTCCTATTTCAGTTCTAGAATCAGCCATTTTGTTAAGGAACACTAGTTTCTTTTCTTGGAAAATAGTATTAGAAACCAAGATCTGGGTGCTAAGGGTACTTATTGCTACTGGGGTGTTTTTTCTTTTAGGTTCTCTCAGCCTATAGATAAAAATATGTGTGTGTGTATTAACTTGAATATATAAATGTTTCTATATGTAATGATCTGTATATTAAGTTAAACATGAATGCTTACTGATTTTTCCAACTCTAAGCCAGTAGCAACTGGATCATTCTAGCCTCTTCTTGCTTATCTGTAAATTCCTGTTACAACAGTAAAAAAAAATGGCTTTCACCATGTTCTATCCATTTTACTCAGTTCCAATGTGTATGTATAACAGTATCTGAATTGTTAACCCGTACCTCTCTGGGAAACAACTTTATCAATTAGGTTATATTTATGTGCGGTTCCATTTGCCTTTAATCTTACTGACTCCATTAATTTTCTGAGTTACTTAAGTCATCACCTTATCCCCCAACCTTGTTTTATAAAATTAAATTCTCTTGTAAAAACCTTCATTTTTCCTGGGATACCCTGCCCTCTTACAAATTTTAAAATGTATGCACATTAGAGTTCACTTTTTGTTTTGTGCTTTAGCATACTATAGTTTTAATAAATGCATAACATCATGTACCACTCTTATAGTGTCATACAGAGTAGTTTCACTACCCTAAAGTTTTCCTATACTTCACATATTCTTCCCTTTTCTTGTTTCCCTTCCCCCTGGGAAACTACTGATAATTTTACAGTCTCTATAATTTTGCCTTTTCCAGAATGTCATGTAATTGGAATCATATAGTAGAGAGCCCTTTCAAGACTAGCTTCTTTCAATTAGCAACATGTGTTTAAAGTTTATCCCTGATTTTTTTGTGGCTTGATAGTTCATTTCTACTTTGAATAACATTGTATGGATGTGCCACAATTTGTTTATTCATTCACCTACTAAAGGAAATTTTGGTTGCATTCATGAATAAAGTAAACAGTCATGTGCAGGTTTTTGTATGGACATGCATTTTAGACAAATTTGGGTAAATACTTAGGAGCATGATTGCTGGATTGTATGGTAAGATTATGTTTATCTTTGTAAGAAAATGACAAAATGTCTTCCAAAGTGGCTGCACTATTTTGTGTTTCTATCAGCAACAAGTAAGAATTCTTGTTACTCCACATCCTTGTCAGCATTTGGTATTGCCAATTTTTGGGGGGCCATTTTAATAGATATGTAGCCATATTTTGTTTAATTCACTATTTTCTAATGATATTGTGCATCTTTTCATGTGCTTATTTTTATCTGTATATCTTCATTTAAGTTGTGTCTTTTCAGACCTTTTACCCTTTTTAAATTGGGTTGTTTGTTTACCTATTGTTTAGTTTTATGAATTGTATGTATATTTTAGAAACAAGTCCTTTATCAGATATTTGTCTTGTATATATTTTCTACCATTCTGTGGCTAGTTTTTTTTCTCTTACTAGTGCTTTTTTTTTCAGAGCACACTTTGAATATTATAAAGGCAGTGTTTATTAAAATACATTTCATTTTAAAAATGTAATTTGAATCTACAGACATTGTGTGTAAACATTTTTTGGGACACCCTGTATTTTGTAGACTGTCCTTTCCTTTTTTTTTTATTTAGAATTTCTATATCTTTCTAACACTGCCTTAGAGAAAACTTTCTGGGCCTATTGGAAGAATGTAAATTTCCTTTGGCCCCATTCCTTCCACAATGATCTATTCAACCATCCCTTTGCAATAAATGTATTTCCTTCTCCACATACATATGTACTTAATGAAAGTTTATTTCACTATTTGTGTCATTGAATGCCATATTATCAGACCTTAAAGATCAGATCCAGCAGAGAAATACACTGAAACAAGTATTGAATAAATCCTTTAGATGCAATAATGATTGCCTATGGAGGAAGTAGGCCAACAGGCTTAATGCCAACAAAATGATGCCAATGTCAGCATAGCAACATCAACTCCAACACAATGCTATTGATATGAGCATTTCAGTATTAGAGTAACATCATTGGCACTAGTGGAGAATGGACCTAACATGGGCCATTAGACTCCTTGCTGGCTCAGAGTCACTCATAATTTGCCTTTTGGGGGGTCAGGACATGTGGCAAATCTGTAAGTGAGAGAGAAATGGGCACTTCAACACTATTTGATAGTATCATATTCTATACCATTTCTTGCTAGTGGGTATTTAAAAATGGACTTATTCTCAATTTAATAAAATAATTTGGGAAAATGTGTAATGGAAAGACTGAATTCCTTTTATTATTTTAATCCACATGTGTTTTCTAGATTTGGAGGTCTGAGGAGTTTTGGAATAAGGAGTATAAGTCCATGCATTGCTACCAGTAGGTTAACTCCTTTCCCATGTGCACAGTGAGATGCCAGCCTTGGCCTGATTCCCAGACTTTACAGACTTTCTTTGCACGCAGTATGGGGACATTTGATGTTCACTTGGAAGGTCGGCCCTCTCCCACACTTTATATTCGATCCTAAAAGTTTTCAGATTTCCAAGCAAATGGGATAGACATAGAAGAGCTGGGGCTTGGGCGAGACAAGAAACAAAGCACAAGCCCAGATATTATAACCTTGTTTTGTCAGCAAAGGTCAAATTAGTGCAGAGCTTTGAGTCCTTGGGCAGATAAATGCTTCATTGGGGATGTCTCCCTCATGATGTTCATTTCTTAGGCTGCTGGATTTAAAAAATAATTGCCATTTTTCTCAAGACCTATATTTTTATCTCCATATCCAAAGCAGTTCCCTGAGAAAGTTCCCCCAACAACCTACTTGTTCTGCTCTAGGAACAGTACCAGGTCACTAATACTGTCACCAAGCACTGCTTGACTTTTCAATGATGATGATATCCTTGTTTTAAAAAAATCACTTAAAATATGTTAGTCCTGTGCTACCATTTATTATTTTATCCCTTAAATTGTGAATATCATATTTTATTTGCTCCACATATTTAAATCATTTTCATTCTATTTTTATTTAAGGTCTACAGATATTTTAGAGAGCTTCATGTGTTTCTAACACTGTATTAAGCACTAGAGATTTAATCGGGAGCAAAGAAAGACATGACCTTGAGGTTCCACTACCAGTTAGGATGTAGAAAAATGTGAAAGACCTTTAATGTCACAGTAGCTACACAAAACCCACAGGCAGAGATAAGAACCAAGTTTTTCTATGGGACTAGCAAAGAGCAGTGGAAAAAGGCAGCCCCAATGAATTGAATTCCAGAAGGAAACAAGACTTGCACAGGTGAGTAGAAAACTGTGGTAGCTTCTATACCCAGGGGCAATTTCCTGTTCTTGGGAGGGTGGGTAGAAGAACCACCTGATACAGACAGACAGACCCTGCAGCAGTAGTTCTCAACCTGTGGGTCGCAACCCTTTGGGGGTCGAACGACCCTTTCACAGGGGTCGCCTAAGGCCATTGGAAAACACATATATAATTACATATTGTTTTTGTGATTAATCACTATGCTTTAATTATGTTCAATTTGTAACAATGAAATTGGGGGTCACTACAACATGAGGAACTGTATTAAAGGGTTGTGGCATTAGGAAGGTTGAGAACCACTGCCCTTCGGGGATAAAGAGATATCAGACAAGCCTTAATTGAAAAAGTGGGTCAGGGAAACAGATTAAAATCTAAAAAAGTCACAAATACAAAAAAAAACACAAATTGCTTAACTGGAAAATTTCTCTCTACCACAAATTTTGCCAAGAAAGTAGCAATGAGTAAAGATCTGGAAACTGGAGAGAAATCAAAGACTTATGCATATTCTTGGGGTTTGACGTCTATGACTTTCTTAAATTGAATCAAAAGAGAACCCAAAGTATCTAAAAGTAGAGCCCAAATTCATCCCAGCTAAAATATTGACCAGATAAAAAAGTTAATTTTGACATGGGATGTTGGAAGTTGGGCTAATCATAGGTGAACTCAATCTAATGATAGCTAAAGTCCAGTCCCAGATAAACTTGATTTCAGCTATAGAGAAGGTGGCTTATACCCTTTGGAAAACAAGAAAAAAAAAATTACATCTCAGTTTTTACTGTATTGTGTTCTAAAAACTACAATATATGTGAAAAAGCAAGAAAGTGTGACTCATAATCAAAAGCAAATATAGTCAACAGAATAAAACCTGTAGATAACCCAGTTATTTAAATTAGCAGACAAGACCTTAAAACAATTATTGCAAAAATGTTAGAGTTTACAGAATAAAAGAGGGATGTAATTGTGAAGATATGGGATATTTAAGAAAACAAATGGAAACTCTCAAAAAGAAATAAATGGAAATGCTATAAATTAAAAATAAAATATCTGAAAATAAGATTTTATTGGATGGAATTTGCATAAAGTTGGGTAGGAGAGGAAAAAAGCATCAGTGAATGAACTTTAAGATATAGCAATAAAAAAAGTGTTTAATTAAAACCGAAAGAAAAATATTGAGAACAAACATATGTGAACAAATCTTCAGGCAGTGAAGTCCCAGAAAAAGAGGAACATTTTCAAATATAATAAAAAATAATACATACATTTAAAAACAAAGCTCAAGCAGGATATCAAGAAAACCATACTGAGGCATATCATAACCAAATTATTAAAAACTAAAAGAGATTTTTTAAGTTGGGGAAAAAGACACATTATATAGAAATATTATGCTCACAGATTGAAAGACTAATGGTTGCTAAAATGTCAATTTTCCACAGCTTGAACTATAGACTGAACTAGGTTTCAGTCAAAATCCCAACACATCTTCTTGAAATAGTTGGCAAGTCAAATTTGAAGCTTGAAAATAAAAGATCTAGAATAGCCAAAATAATCTTGGAAACCAAAAAGAAAAGGAAAATTATAGTGTCTAATTTTAGGACTTACTATAAAGTCATGAAGACAGCATGGTAATGACATAAGGATAGTCAAATATATTAATTGACTAGAGTAGAGATTTAAAAAATAGTTATATACTTGTATGGCTAATATATTTTCAACAAAAGCATTAAAGAAATTTAATGACAAAGAAAAATTGTTTCAATACAATGGCGCTGAAAAATCTGGATAATTGTTGGAAAAAATTATAACCTCGCACCATAGGCAAACTTAATTTGGGAGCTAGACCAGAGACTTAGATTGAGGATCATGGTAAAAAGTTGTTCACACATAACTACTAGATTTCTTGTCTGTAAAACTGGAAGGAATGTGAGGCCAGCCACTGAGGTAGAATGAATGCACAAGAGGAACTAAGCTGTAGTTACAACAGTAGTTGACTTTTGGACAGAAACAAATTGATATGGCTTTGAGACATCTAAGAGGATATTGATTAAGCAGTTGGAATGCATGAAAATGATCTGGGCTGGGAACATATTTACTGGGAATTTGGAAGGCATCTATCTATGCTGATAATTAGTCTCAGGCATTAATAATGTCATTGAGGGAGAGATTAAAGATTGACAAGAGCCCTCAGAAACTCCCAACATCCAGGGGCCAGGTAGAAAGAGATGAGCTGGGAAATAGAAGGAACATCCAGAGAAGGAGCAGGAAAATTTTAATGTCACACAAGCCAAAGAAGAAAAATGTTTCAAGAACGAAGGCAGGGCAACCAGGGTCTAATGCTACTGAGAAGCCCAGTAAAAGAAGAACTAGAAAGTGCCTATTTGGCATACTGGTAGCAACTACAATGTTCCAGTGCAATAGAGATCCTATCTGTAGTTGTCTACAGATGATCTAAGGGGGCTCAGTAAATTCCCAGAAATTGTCTGTCAATGTTTGTATGTAGGCACATGCTTTTTTGTGTGTGGAAAGGATTTATAGATTCCATCACATGTACTTTATGAGAGTCGACTGTCTGCTTCCTTTTGTTTTTGTGTGTATTGTGAGTATGCATGCATGTGTGTGTTCATTTTTTTGATTCTGGCTCCTGCAGCTCTTGGCTAAAGAATATTGATATTTAGTGTATCTTTCTGACATTAACAGAGGAGGATATGAAGATGGTTTTATTTCTGTCTTCTGATGAGCAGCATGAAGAAATTCTGATAATTTTCCAAGTAGAATCTTTGACATTGGAGAAAGAGTATTTATTTAGGCTCAGAAGAAGTAAATTTTTAGCTACTTCTTGGCTGTGAGATCTCCAGAAAGATCCTTAAACGTTCTATACCTCACTTTCTTTGTCTGTAAAATAGGCAAAATAATATTACCTAAAAGGTTTTGAGATTTTTTTTAGAAAGCACTCTAAAAACTATGAACTATAAGTGATAATCATTCTATATTATATATAGCTTATGTGAACAGATGTAAAAAATGGAAGATAATATCTCAATTAGTGTTGTGGTAGATACAAGGTGATAGACAAAAGTAGAAAGCACCTTCCCTATGCCTCAAGGAAAATGGTTGCCAGAGCCTTTTATTCTTCTAGTATTCATCACACTGACTCCAGTAGAAACCAAACAAAAAATAACAAAACTCCTATTTATGAGGTGGATCAGGGCACATCATAAAAACTATGAAGTCAGGTCAGAGATCTTCATTTATTTTTTGGTAAATAGAACAATCTAAACAGAATCAAATACATCTAATGCAAAGCAGAATACAATGTGAAATTTAGTTTAGAGCAAATCATTCCAGGCCTAAATGTTGCCTCCTCTTCCTTTGCTAAACAGTGACTTATTAGTTTCTCATGTTTTCATTCTGTAAGAAGTCTGTATTTACACATGATAAGAGTGATAAAATGCATTTTCCTCTCTCAATAGTAGGATGATTTTTCTCTGCCTACCTGTCAATAAAAACAACAAACTTGTCAGTGCTGGAAGGTCTAAAATGCTGACTCACAGCTACTTCTTTTCTGGGGGGACTTGTTTTCACTTACTTTCTCCATTAATAGTACAAATCTGAGGCCTGATTGAAATGTCCTATTAAATTGCCCTACTCCGCTCAAATCTGGAGGTCCTCCCCCATAGCAAGTGTTTTGAGATATTGCTTCTGATTCTGTGAAATAAAATATGGTCCAGATTTGACAAGTAAAGATTAAGTTGGAGTGGGTCCCAGGCATCCCCTCCCTTCATGGCTGAAGAGAAGCCCAGAACACTGCAGGCTGTGCAGGTGCTGTTATTAGAGAAGCCATCAGAATGACCTCCCCACCTGTAGAGCTCTCTTTGGCTGGGGTAATTAGTTACCAAAGCAGCTAAGGACAACTCCAGAGGTTGTAATGGGAAAAGATCTCTTGGACAATATTGGTTTTGATTCACAATTAAAAAATAATGCAGTTTTGCTGAAAATTGAAATGCCTTTTTAAACATTCAAAATATAGATAAGCTTGAGAAAAATTTTACTTTTCAGAGGAATTAAATATAATTTTTTAATATTTGGAGCCTTTTGTTAATTAATGTTCATTAAGGTACATTGATTTTTAAAGATATGTTGGATTGTGCCTATAAATTAGCAAGGCATTTTCCTTGGTAATTATTTCCTTTCGAGAAGTCCTGTCAGAGGACTCAAGTGTTATTTCAACAATGTTATCAATTGCTTAAAATATTTCCTGAAACATGTTTTGAGTTTATTGTCAGGGTATTTTCCTGCTTGTTCTTCTTTACCAGGCTTGTCTCCAAATGAGTTTTGACTATTTAGAGAAATGAAATCTGCCTTTAAAGATGGAGATTTTCTATCGGACATTTTTATAACTCAACTTTAGGCTGTGAAGGCTGTATTTTAAAAATGTATTTCAAACATGGTTTTAGGATTGGCAGTATTGATGAAAATAAGTATATAATCTCTTTTACTATGTCAAAAGTAGGGTGATATCTAACCCTGGTTTACTCAGGACTTTCCCACTTTTAGGACCAAGAAACCTCTCAATCCCAGGAAAACTGAAAAGATAGAACACCCTGGGCATGGGACTATTTTTATTTGGATCATTGTGATTTTAGAATCTCTTGGACTCTCTTGGGGTATATAGAATTTATCGCATGGCACAAAAAAGCCTAGAATAAAGATGGTATCTTCCATCTTTCTTTCCAGCTAGGTGTGGTCATATGACTAAGGACTGGTCAATGGGATGTAAGTGTAATATATGGAATTTCTGGGAAGTGTCCTTAAAGGGATGTACCCTATTTCTCCCTTCCCTGCACCTGCCACCATATTGGATAATGGGTGACCTTGAGGAAAAAAGTCACATCCAGTGGGGCTTGGGTCATTGCCACTGTGGAGTGCTCTGGGTCGTTTCTCTCTGAACTTCTTGATCAAGAGAGAGGAAAGTAAATTTCTGTATTTTTAAATCTTCTTTTATTGAGATTATTCTTTTACCCAAAATTGAATCAAATTCTCTGATAAGTTAGTAATAAGAAATATGCTTTTCTCAATTCCTTCACGGTCAGAGGAAAACCCATGTCTAAGACCATGATTTCTTGTCTTAGTTTTACAATGTTTATTTGTCCCTAGAGTTGCAAAGTTCTAAATTTAAAACAAAATAAAATTTACCTGCATTAAAAGTATAAAATACAGGTCAAAGGGAAGTTGACAAAGGAAGAGGAAATGAAAACAGATATTTACTTTTTCGACCTTTTGTAGCAACGTCTCCCATGAGATTTTGGAGGTGAGGATTTTGTAGAGTTTGGGGGAGTCTTGAAACTTTGCCATCCTAGTCTTTGAGAACAGCCCTGTCTCCTTGTAACTCTGATTACTCCTCAAATTGGTTTGTGGACACTTCTTGTTTCACCAACACTTTTTAAAATGTATCTCAGTGCTTCATTTAATGCTTTTTTCTTGTTATACCATATTTTTAATAGAGCTCATCTACTTTTTTGAAATCACAGGAAACTGTACTTAAAGCCAAATTCTATACACATTGGCATATTATTTCAAATATATGCCAATATGTAACAAAATTAATTTCACAGTCCACTAACAGGTCATGATAAGCAATTTGAAATACATTCACCAAAATATTCTTATCAAAAAGAAGAAGAAATGTTCCTTATATTTTCCAGGGCTCAAGGAGTTTTCTAAAAGGTCAGATAAAGTAACAACCTCTGGTGACTGTGTTTATGGTACCAAAACTCTATTTTAATTTTCAAAGTGAAGTAGGTGATTGGATCTCATTTACTTTTGTATTTTAAACTACTATTATAACATTGATCATTTCCACGATTTTATCTCTAGCCCAGACTTTATGCTGTTCCAAGTTCCTATAGTTAACTGCTTTTGGTTGTGAGATGCTCTCTATATAATTTCTACTGTTCAGAATTCAAGCTGATAGAAAAATACATCTGTTCCCTAAACCTGTCTCCTGCAATGGATTGATTCTCTATTTGAGGGACAAAACTAGTCACCCAAGTTAGAAACCTGTCGTTTTTTACTGTGCCCTTTTCCTCACCTTCAAACCCCGATACCCCTTTTTCATTACTCACTAAATCTTGCAAATTTTAGAGCTTAAATGTTTCTTTAATCCACCCCATGTACTTAAACTATTGCTTCTGTCCAGGTTTTGACTCTCCCTATATCTATACTTGAATTACTACCACATTTTTGAATCTCTCCTGATCTAGTTTTTTCTGCCTCACACCCCATTCTTTTACAAAGCAAATCTGGCCATGATGCTCCCTTAATTAAAATTTTTTGGTGACTTCACATTACCTGCAGGATATAATCCAAGTTCCTTAGGGTGGTCAAGCAGTCCCTCGTACTCTGATCCTGGTTTATCACTCCAGCCTCATCTGCTGTAGTTCTTCGCCTTGAAACTGGTGTCCTAACAACACAAAACTGCTCTAGCACAGAGTAGGCCGAGTCTCACATCTATACTTTGGCTAATGCTTCCTCTGCCCCTTCTTCACCAACCTTTGAAATGAATATCAGGTGTCTCCCTTTTAAAAGGCTTCC
The DNA here is from genome assembly GCF_000412655.1 of Myotis brandtii. Taxonomy (NCBI): domain Eukaryota; kingdom Metazoa; phylum Chordata; class Mammalia; order Chiroptera; family Vespertilionidae; genus Myotis; species Myotis brandtii. The sequence continues at coordinate 7,947 of NW_005353789.1, read as the reverse complement.
CTAATATCTCTCTCCAGGATGAATTAAATACCTCATCCCTCTGCTCCCAAAATAGCTTCTGATTTTCCTGCCATTTTGCTCATGGTATTGTTCCAGTTATCTCTTCAAGTATGTGTTTTCTTATTAAGACACATTTTAGGCCCTCAGTATGTGCATGAATTAAGTATGCATTAATGAGTGAAACTAACATAGCAGTAAGATGGTGCATGGAACATGGACAGACAATGTAAATAAATTGTATTTAATTCTGGGTATGAAATGATGTGGAAAGAACCTCTGCTCTCTGAAAGATTTGATTCATCTGATTTTGCTCCTTGAGGGGGAAAAATCTCAGTCCACATGGTTTTTAGTAGACTTTAAGCAGTGTTGATCCAAAAATATTTCAGGAGTCATTTATCATATTTTCATGACAAAGGAACGCATTCAACCAACTTTACATTATACATTATACAAATTCTTAGAAAACTAGTCCATTTGAATGAGCCATTTGAATGGCTCAAAGATTAATTTCTGACTAAGAAGAGATTGGCTTAACTCAATTGTGTATAATATCTGGCAGGAAGTTAACTAGCTTCAGAATGAAAAAAAACAAAAACAAAATCCTAGCAAATATAAAACCCTCTTCTAGAAATCAACCTAACAAAATGTTAAGCAATTTATAACTTTTTATTCATACTGTAATTTGTTCCAATCTCTTTATTCTTCCTGTATAACTATTCAATTACTAGAGGCCTGGTGCATGAGAGTCATGCACTCAGGGGTGGGGGTGGGGGCGATCCCTTAGCACGGCTTGCACCCTCCTGCAGTCAGGGAGCCATCAGTCCGTCAGACATCCTTAGCACTGCCGTGGAGGTGGGAGAGGCTCCCCCACCACTGCCACTGCGCTCGTCAGCCGTGAGCCCTGCTTCTGGCTGAGCGGTGCTCCCCCTGTGGGAGCTCACTGTCCACCAGGGGGCAGCTCCTGCATTGAGCATCTGCCCCCTGGTGGTCAGTGTGCGTCATAGCGACCAGTCGTTTCACTGTTTGGTCGATTTGCATATTAGCCTTTTATTATATAGGATAGTAAAATCTCTATCATAGTGAAGTATTTTTAAATATTCTTTAAAGTGTGTATATATTTTAGCACATTTTTTCAAGAGTTAGGCCCTTGTTGGTAGAGATAACATTTAATTGTCAGAAGTATTTAAGTATAGGAACAGTAACACTGTATATTACTAATGCTTGAGAAATTTGGTTTCGTAGACCTCAGAGCTAGGACCACATGTCACAGAGATAGCAGATGGGTCAGCTCTTGTGCAAGCTACAGAGAATTGTTTCTCTGTATGTCAAGGCCTGTTTGGTTAAAACAGTGAGAACACAGGGAAGTGTGGAATGACACGAGGTTGGAAAAGTACCTGAGTGAAAGGATAGGAGGGATCTTAAAATGGGAAGTGTAGTAAAAGAATTATAAATACAAGAATACTTATGCAAATGTTCTCTTCCATTGTTTTTCTTGGGTCACATGCAGCTAGCATACTAGTAGTATGACATGGCTAGGGTAGCATCTCTCTCGGAATGAGATTGGGCTGTTCTTGAAAAGCCAAGTGTGAACTAGAGAGGGGCCCACTGTGGGGGATACTAATGCTTGAAGGGACAAGAAGAGCCTGTGAGATTCATGCATGGTCTAGTCCAAATCACCAGGATAGAAAATCCTAGGTGAATTGGAGACAAAGGTATAACTAGTTATAAAGAGAGTATGTTTGTTTGGAGAATCCTTTGGGATTGTAATTTATGCTGGCTCTGAATTTAGAGATGCTGTTATTCTTTTTATCTGTCACAACTGAAATGAAACACAACTATATTTACCATTTTAAATAAACGTGTCTTCTTTTTTGACACAGCTACTGTGTGAGCAAGAAGGGGTGGAAGAAAGATTACTAGAGATAGATATATGTACAAATCCATATGTACTTACATTTAATATATATTTGACAGTGAGATTTAATATTTGTTGGCATTTACTCCAATGTTTTTCTTTCTCTTAAAGGACTGCAGTTGATTTTCACAATGATTTATCCCTATGGCTCATACTAATATATCACCACTTTAAAATCTTGCTTCATACAGCTGTAGCATTGCCCACATGCCAAAGGAAAACAAACCTTTTTAATATATGAAGGGTGTCAATGTTAGTCATGTGATTTGTAATGCTTTTGCTTAAATATTGATTTTTTTCAAATTCAATTTTTATTGATTTCTTTTAAATATTAATCATTTCTAATGACAGCTTAAAAAATAGGCTGAGCCCCTTGAACATTCTTGCTATCCACAACTTGTAGAATAGAGTACAATGTTAGTATGCTTCAACATAAGTAGAACAAAAACATACTGTCTTTCTCATTTAAAGGTTTATTATCATAAATAAAAATTTTATTTGTGCCAAATCAAGGGGTTTATGCACAATATAAACTGTGGCTATGCAGTTTCTCCATGAACAATACAATGCCATCTATGATCTCTAGCCAGTTTATCTGTAATTTCCCGCCATCCTTGCTTCACGGAAAACCATTCCTGGCCTTCAGACATCAGTGTTCTGTGATAACAGTGAAGTCAGTTGGGCCCAAATGAGCTATGATGACTAGAAAGTGCCATACCATGAACAGGTCCAGGGGACTAGGCTTCTAGGATATTACTGTGTGGAAGATGCTCTGATTCTCCTTCGAAACAAAAGAAATGTCACTTCCCCACACTGGTTGTTTTAAATTTTTTATTGGAATTCAACCCTTCTGACTGACTGAGAGTTAAACTTGGCAACGATTAGTTGTAAGGCTTCCGTACATGTACATTATTTAACCCCTCTGACCTTGGTTTCCCCATCTGAACCATGGAGAAAGTAATGCCTGTCACTGACCGTCAAAAACTTGGCATGGATAAATGAATTGCCACTGGTGGCTCCTTGAGAGGAGAGCTGGGCAGGCAGTTCCCAACTCGAGAGGGTTGTATTCAGAGTTTTTCTTCTTGCGGGGGTTGAGATTAGGGCATATAGTTATCCACACAAGCAAGTTATAAGTGGTGGCTGGATTTCAATCCAGTTTAAAAAGCCTTTTAAACCCACAAGGAAGCTAAAATATATATATTTTTTATATGAATTCAAGATGAACAAATTAAATATTTTTACCTTTAAGGTTAAAAAGAAGAAAAATTGTTAAAGTACTAGATTTTAACTTAAAGAGAAATGCAATAAAGCAAAATAGTGTTTTTTTTTTCTCTTGTGTTTGCAGTGATGCTGTTTGAGAATAACATTGAAAGGGCACTGAGGGCGGAGTTAATGACAATATTAAAGAATATTATGTACTATTAATTTACTAAAGGTGATAGATTTTAAGAAATATTTTTATGAATCCAGTGTTTATTCATATTTGGTATAAAAATTTGGAAAAAAAGATAAAACTGCAAAGACATATAAAAATGATCTCCCACCAGCAAGAGATATTTTCAATGAACAATATTATGTTGGTTCTTTTTAAAATATGTTTTTATTGATTTTAGAGAAAGAGTAAGGGAGAGAGATAGAGAGAAATATCGATGAGAGAAAAATATTGCTTAACTGCCTCCAACATGTCCCCTATTGGGGTTTGCGCCTGCAACCCGGGCATGTGCCCTGACTGGGACCTCCTGGTTCATGGGTCCATGCTCAACCACTGAGCAACACTGGCTGGGCTACCTTGGTTCTTTATTTTAGTTAAGACATTTAACTTTGCTCTTTATTTTTCAGGAGTTTAATTTGTTTATTTTTTATTGAGTTTATTGGGTGACATTGGTTAATAAAATTGTATAGGTTTCAGGTGTACAATTCTATAATACAGCATCTGTATATTGTATTGTGTGCTCACCACCCCAAGTCACATGTCCTTCCATCACCATTTATTCCCCCTTTAACTTTGCTCTTCTTTGCTAAAAGTGCCTCACCAACACTGTTCTTGTATTTAACCATCATGGCAAAACTTTTTTTGTTTCTCAAATAAATCAGGGCTTATATACAGCACAATGAGTAATATTTGCAACCATCTGGTGTGGTCATAGTGGTGCAAGAGGAATCCTGAAGGGTTAGAAGGTAATCAGGAAAAAGATTGAGGCCGGTAAACAGAAAAAGAAGATGGAAGAAGCAGCACATGCCAAGCCAGAGTTAAAAAGAGAACACTATATATTTGGAAATACAGTTAATTCTATATCTATACCATGGTTCTTGGGACCATGCGGTGTGTTTGATCATTACACTTTCACTGTTTGGTTTTAAACACTAATAAATTTACAGACTATCCTAACCTGACTGAACAGTCTAGTCCAGCCGTGGGCAAACTACGACCGTACCCTTTTATGTAATGATGTTTACTTTGAATTTATATTAGTTCACACAAACACTCCATCCATGCTTTTGTTCCGGCCCTCCGGTCCAGTTTAAGAACCCATTGTGGCCCTCGAGTCAAAAAGTTTGCCCACCCTTGATCTAGTCTCTACCACTTAGTAGTTGTGTAACTTTAGACAAAACTTATTTAACTTCTTTTTTATTGGAGTAACATTTATGTAACATAAAATTAATCATTTTAAATTGTACTATTCAGTGGCATTTAGTACATGCACAATATCGTGCAGCCATTACTTCTATCTAGTTCCAAAACATTTCACCACCCCAAAGGAAACCTGGACCCACTAAGCTATTATTCCCCATTCCCTATTCCCCTTGAAACCACTAATCTGTTTCTCAGCTCTGTGGATTTACCTATTCTGGATATTTCACATAAATGGAATGATAAAATCTTTGACTTTTTCTGTTGATCATACTTTAACTTCTTTTTGAGCCTTACTTCTCAGCCCTCCCCTCTACACTACATTTATGATTTTAACATGTTCTTTCCTGGATCACCATATGAATTAAAATGAGATCATGTACACAAAACACCAACCACAGACTTTGGGACCATGCAGTGTGTTTGATCATTGCACTTTCACTGTTAGGTTTTAAATTATTGCATATATCTCTGTATACACGTGTATAGATGTTTTACTAATCTGTGAGGATTTACTTAAAATGAGTGTTCTTTCTATCACTAATTAACTGCCTTTGTGACCCAGTAAATGTGGGTATTTTGGGGGTTTTCCTCTTGGCTGCGGAGCTGCCCTGTTTCCTCACCTCGTCTCCTGCCTCCTTTTCTAAACATAGTTGTACTTCCATCTATTTGGTGGGTCCTGGGAATTTTCTTTTCGTATCTGTGAAAACAGCAAGCTGACAAGCTTCTCCTTGGCATGACACAGCATGTGTGAATCTATGTCATGTCCAGGAGACTTTGTTCATAGTTAATTTGTTAAATTCCTTTGGAGAACAGACATGGCGTTCCCCACTGAGCAATCAGCACAGCTGGGAAGCCAGGCAGTGGCCAAACAGAACCCAGTGTGAAATGTGTATACAGAGCTCAGAGACCACGGTCGTGGCTGAACCCCTGAAAGTTTACTGGCCTCTTTTTGGGAATACGCAGCACAACTTGCCCTGGGACCCCAGGTTGCCCATAGATCTTAGGTACATAAGATGCGTGGCTGTGATGGTTTAATAGACACAAGCAAGTGGAAGGGGATCCCCAAGAGTAATGCTACAATCGCATCCCACTTCACACTCTTCCCTCTTTTGTTCTTTCTTCTTCTTTTACTTTTTTTGTTATCCTAATATTTCCCTTCCATTTCTACAGCTGCTTTGATCTTGGGGTGGTGCTCCTTTGACGACTAAGTGATGGGGACTGCCCTCTGACAAGTCATTATGGAGGGAGCTAGACTTTTAGAGAAATAAACTAATCTTTAAGCACCACTCGTGTGAGGCAGAAGAGACCATGTGCCACTACCTTGCGTTGGGCTGACAGTGGGTGGGCAAAGTGACAGCGTGTGCACAGTCTTCAGTAAGCACTCCTAGGAAAGTCCCCCCAGCTGAGATGATCAAAGGCTGCTTTCCCCAAAGCTGGCCTATGAATTGTGAAAGTCAGCCTGGCACTCAGAGGTCACAATCACATGTCTCCGTGAAATATTTCATACGATCCAGGAACAGATCCTTGCTGTCATCAATGAGAAAGCAAGCATGGGCTGGACATAAATATTTCAAGGCAATGTGCCTCATGAGATTACCAACAAACTCGGTCTCTCTTTGTATCTCCATTTTTTTAGTTTGGATCTCATAGGCTAATATGGTAATGGATTTAAAAAAAAAAACTTGACATGGAAAAAATGTAGGAATCTCATGAAAAAGGATCCTTTATAATTCCAAGGAAACTTCATGGAATCCTGCTGGAATTTTTCATTATTCCTGCTTGGTTGAAGGAAGATCTGTCTACATGTTTGTCTCATGAAGTTGTTTGGGAATATTATGCATAGAACAGAAGTTGCTAGAAACGTAGACATATCTGTGTATGCACACACTGGGTGCTCTGAGAATTATGCAAAGTATTTTACATGTTAAATCCTTTATGTTCAACAAACCTGAGGTGGGCATTCGGGAAATTTGATATTCATAAAGGAAAAGCAACATGCCTACATTGGACCCATGGCTAATAGGTGTCAAGATCAAATGTCTGTGCACTTTCTACTATGCCACCTGCTGTCATACTGCCAAGTGAGTGCCTACACAATTACCTCTGAGCTCATTCATTCAGCAAATGTAGACTGGATAACTTATACATGAAAAGCTCAGGAGGGCATAAAGATGAGGACACAGTTCCTATTCTCAGGGAGCTTGTAGTAGTTTAGGTGAGGAGGTAAGATATGGACTCACATAGCTAGAGCACAAGGCAGAAGGCTCTGGGGTACCAAAGAGGGAGACGCGTCCAGGTGGGGACTCCCAGGAGCTTTCATAGAGGAGTGGCACCAGAGCTTTGGTTTGAAGAGTGAAAAGGATTACGAAATGGGAACAGGGCAAGAATTGCAGGCTAGAACAGATGCAGAGAAAAGAAAGTTTCAGGAAAAGGAACTCATAGGCTGAGGGTGAGGAATTGTGAGTCTTCCAGGTTGTCTGAACTCTAAGGTAAAACCAACCAGATCTATACCCCAGTCTAAGGAGTTTGGGCTTTGTGTTAGATATTTGCAAGAGAAGAAATAAATAACAATGAAATAGTAGGTCAGAAGTCACAAATGGATGGTTGCAAGCAGATTAAAAAAAGGCTGAAGTGTTTTGTTTGACCAACACAATGATTTTTAAAAATTTGAATCATTATTTAAAGCAAAGGAACTTCACATAAAAATCTAGATTTCTAAATTATGTTGGAAATTGGCAGGCATTTGATATGTAAACAATTGGCTACCACTGAATAGAAGCTTCCCATTCCAGATAAGCCATATTCTTCTTAGTATCAGAGGCCCAGTCTAATCTAATGAATGGCTTCATTCATTTATGTTATCTCCTTTGTCCTTGTGGACATTTGAGTTGGCAATTCCTGTCTTAGGTAGTCACCTATGGATTGCCTATTGTCACAAAGTAGAAAAGTTAGAGATTTAACATATTGGCAACACTGAGATTAATACATATAGTCACTTCTAATTGCCAGATACTAACCCGAAGCCAAAGCAAGGGGCTCTGGGAAATAGGGATTGTAGATCCTGGCTCTAGAATTCCAGGGTAGAAAATAGAAAGGCAAGCATAGAATGATAGACAAATAATAGATAAATTAGCAACATTGGTGCTGAATGTGTTCTTTGATACCATTTATTTACACTTACTATGTAGTAGGCGTTTATTAGCAAAATGTATTTCCTAGAGGCATGTGTCATCTCTATTTTGAAGAGGAGAGGAGGAAATGAAAGTACTCACAGATAGTAAGTGGTAGAGTTGGATGAAAAACATCAGTATATATTTATTCATTATATAACATATTCTTTTATTTATTTTTATGTTTATTTTTTATGTTTAAAATATTACATATGTCTCCTTTTTCC
>NW_005353788.1:0-794 GCF_000412655.1 Myotis brandtii | reverse complement strand
GCTGCCTTCAGGCCACAGCTCCAGGTCCCTCACCCCCCACCCCAGGTCCAAGAGCACAGTGCTGGGCAGGGGCACCCAGGGTTTCGGGAATGCAGTGCGAGGGGCCGGCACGACGTGGGGGGGCTGTGTTTACACCGCCAAGTTCCCCACTTCTGCCCTGGCCCGTGCATCCCTCCTCCTTCCCCTCAGAGGCCCAGCTCCTGCGTACGTGCTTGCTGGGCAGGCCCAACTGCACCGGAGAGTGAGCCATGGCAATCGGGATGGCCACTTCCTAGGATGGGACAGCCGGACCATGGCGATTCATGAGGGCGATGAGGCCCGTGGGGCATGCGCAGCCCTCGGGCGGCAGGGGTAGCCGGCCAAGCTGAGTCTGGACCTCAGCTGGGATCCTCCTGGTGTGGGGAAGGGGCCCAGCCTGGGCCCAGTGGGGAGCTTAGGAAGTCTGGCTAAGCAGGCGCTGGTTCATATCAACTCTTACTCTGCCATCTTCCTCCAGCTCTTCAAGCTAGCCCCCCTGCCCCACCTGTCCGGGGGAATGGGCTCTGGGTGACCACCCTGAGCTCAGACTGTGGACCCAGAGACCTCAAGGAAGAGTGCCCAGCCAGGCCCGGGCAGGGGCTTGTGCAGAACTACCAGGGCAGAGTTGCTTCGGTGTCTCGGTGAAGTTTGCAACTGACCCAAGGAGGAAACCTGAGAGGGGAAAGGCCGGGAGGCATGAATTGCCAACACTTTAGCCACTTGAAAACAGCTCCACTTTGAATGTGAGGCAGTTGTATGTTCAGCTGAGAAGTGAG
>NW_005353787.1:995-1312 GCF_000412655.1 Myotis brandtii | reverse complement strand
AAAAAATACCCAAGCAGAGCAGCATCTAGAAAAAACCCTTAAAAAATAGGAGGAGAGCCTAAGGGAACTTTAGGACAACACAAAACGAAACAACATCCTCATAATAGGGGTGCCAGAAGGAGAGGAAACTGAGCAAGAAATAGAAAACCTGTTTGAAGAAATAATGCCAGAAAACTTCTCTGATAGTGGGAAGAAAAAACTCGCACAAGTCCAAAGCTCACAGAGTCTCAAACAAGATGAACCCCAAAAGACTGATACCAAGACACATTATAATTAAATTGGCAAACACCAACAACAAAGTAAGAATCTTAAGGCTG
>NW_005353787.1:0-328 GCF_000412655.1 Myotis brandtii | reverse complement strand
CCCAAATACATAAAAAAACTTCTGGAAGATATGAAGGGAGAGATTGACAGCAATACAGTCATAGTAGGGGACTTTAATACCCCACTAACACCACTGGATAAATCCTCTAAACAAAAAATCAGCAAAGAAACATCTTAAATGACTCACTAGATCAGATGCAATTAATTGACATCTTCAGACCATTTCACCCTAAAGCCACAGAATATACATACTTCTCAAGTGCACATGGGTCATTTTCAAGGATAGACCACATATTGGGGCACAGGCAAAGTCTCTTCAAATTTGAGAAGCTAGAAATCATATCAAGCATCTTCTTAGATCACAATGG
>NW_005353786.1:0-725 GCF_000412655.1 Myotis brandtii | reverse complement strand
AGCATCCTCTGGAAGGATGGGAACAGCTGTCTTGGTCGTCCTGCTGCAGCTCTGGATGAGTTATGGGGCGAGCAGGTGCGCGGTAAGAATGCAGGGTCACTTGCCTCGGCCACAGCCTTATTGTCCTGGAGCTGGGGTCAGGGCCACGGGCTTAATGCTGCAGCCAGGCACAGGGGTCCTGCCCAGCTCCTTCCTGCCTGCCTCTCCCTTGCCCCACCGGGGTACAGGCATCATAGTACAGAAACACCTGGTGCGGTTTGCTACCACCTCCCACCCCAGCTGGCCCTTGGCCTCTGGTCTCCTGAGCTCCGGTGGTCCCTGCAGGGCTGAGGAGCAGGGACAGTTGGAGTGCGCTGGAGGGGCCCTATCCCAATACTGATCTTCGTGAGATCTCTGGTCTTACAGGACTGGCGGACATTACTTGTTTTCACCACGTGGGAAATGTTACACCGTTAGACAGACACCAAGTGACTTTCTTTAGAAAATATGAGTTCTGTCATTTTGCTCTTTTTTTTTTTAGCTTCCAAATAAGGTTAATCACGTTAAAACACCCTGTTGTCTGGTATTAAAGGTTGTGTTCTTGAATTTGGTTTCTTTATGCAGGAAATAGGCATTGTTTAATGGAACAACCAGTGTGAAAACATATTTTTCCCTTTCTTTCATTTTTAAAATAATGTGTTTAATGTTTAAATAGCAAATATTACTGAAGCCTTTAGGGCAGTGGT
>NW_005353785.1:109955-110265 GCF_000412655.1 Myotis brandtii | reverse complement strand
GGATGGCCCCGGTGGGGGTGGGACGGCCCCGGTGGGGGTGGGACACCCCAGTGAGGTTGAAACAGCCCCAGTAGGGTTGAAACAGGCCCGGTGAGGCTAAGACGGCACCGGTGAGGCTAAGACGGCACCAGTGAGGATGAGACAGCCCCGGTGAGGTTGAGATGGCCCCGGTGAGGTTGCAGCGGCCCTGGTGATGTTGCAACTGCCCCGGTGAGGTTGAAACGGCCCTGGTGCAGTCAAGACAGCCCCTGTGAGGCTGAGATGGCCCCGGTGAGGCTGAGATGGCCCCGGTGAGGCTGAGACGACCTCA
>NW_005353785.1:105700-109818 GCF_000412655.1 Myotis brandtii | reverse complement strand
CCCAGTGAGGTTGAAACAGCCCCGGTGAGGTTGAGACAGCGCCGGTGAGGTTGCAACGGCCCTGGTGAGGTTGCAACTGCCCCGGTGAGGTTGAAACGGCCCCTGTGAAATCGAGATGGCCCCGTTGAGGTTGAAACAGCTCCTGTGAGGGTCAAGACGGCCCCAGTGAGGGCAAAATGACCCCAGTGAGGTTGAAACAGCCCTGGTGAGGTTGAATCGGCCCCGGTGAGGTTGAAATGGCCCCGGTGAGGTTGAGACGGCCCCGGTGAGGTTGCAACTGCCCCAGTGAGGTTGAAACGGTTCCGGTGAGGTTGAAACGGCCCCTATGGGGTCGAGACGGCTCCGCTGAGGCTGGGATTGCCCCTGTGAGGCTGAGACGGCCCGGTGAGGCTGGGACAGCCCGAGTGAGGCTGAGACGGCCCCGGTGCGGCCCTGGTGAGGTCGGGACGGCGCCGGTGAGGTCGAGACGGCCCCGGTGAGGTCGGGACGGCCCCGGTGAGGTCAAAACGGTCCTGGTGTGGTTGAAACGGCCCCAGTGAGGTTGCAACGGCCCCGGTGAGGCTGAAACAGCCGCAGTGAGGCTGAGACAGTCCCGGTGAGGTTGTGACGGCCCCAGTGGGGTTGCGACGGCCCCGGTGGGGTTGCAACGGCCCCTGTGAGGTCGAGACGGCCCCAGTGAGGCCGAGACAGCCCTGGTGAGGCTGAAACGGCCCCGGTGAGGCTGAGATGGCCCCGGTGAGGCTGAGACGACCTCAGTGAGGCTGAGACGGCCCCGGTGAGTTTGAATCAGCCCCAGTGAAGTCAAGACGGCACCGGTGAGGTCGAGACGGCCCTGGTGAAGTCAAAATGGCCCAGTGAGGTTGAAGCCCTGGTGAGGCTGAAACGGCCCCGGTGAGGTTGAATTGGACCCCGTGAGGCTGAAACGGCCCTGGTGAGGATGAAACAGCCCCTGTGAGGCTGAAATGGCCCCGGTGAGGTTGAATCAGCCCCGGTGAGGTTGAGATGGCTCTGGTGAGGTTGTCACGGCCCCAGAGGGGTTGAAACGGCCCCGGTGAGGTTGAATTGGACCCCGTGAGGCTGAAACGGCCCTGGTGAGGATGAAACAGCCCCTGTGAGGCTGGGACGGCCCCTGTGAGGCGGGGACGGCCCCTGTGAGGCTGAGATGGCTCCTGCGAGACTGAGACTGCGGACAACATTCCAAAACTTAATCAGGAAGAATCTAAAAATCTCAACAGGCCAATAACTATGGAAGAAATTGAAGCAGTCATCAGAAAGCTTCCAGCAAACAAAAGCCCAGGACCAGACGGCTTCACAGGGGAGTTTTACCAAACATTCAAGGAAGAACTAAAACCTATCCTCCTCAGACTACTACAAAAAATCCAAGAGGAAGGAACACTTCCAAGCTCATTCTATGAAGCCAGCATCACCCTAATACCAAAACCAGGTAAAGACAACACAATGAAAGAGAATTACAGGCCAATATCCCTCATGAACATAGATGCCAAAATCCTCAACAAAATCTTAGCAAATCGGATCCAGCAGTACATCAGAAAGATCATACACCATGACCAAGTAGGATTTATCCCAGGGATGCAAGGATGGTACAATATCCGCAAATCAATCAACGTGATACATCACATAAACAAATTGAAGGAAAAAAACCACATAGTCATATCAATTGATGCAGAAAAAGCATTTGACAAAATTCAACACCCATTTTTGATAAAAACTCTCAGCAAGGTGGGAATAGAAGGATCATACCTCAACATAATAAAAGCCATATATGACAAACCCACAGCCAACATCATACTCAATGGACAAAAACTAACACCATTTCCCCTAAAAACAGGAACAAGACAGGGATGCCCACTCTCACCACTCCTGTTCGACATAGTACTGGAAGTATTAGCCATTGCAATTAGACAAGAAGAAGAAATAAAAGGCATCCAAATTGGAAAAGAGGAAGTAAAACTGTCCTTATTTGCAGATGACATGATATTATACTTAAAAAACCCTAAAGACTCCATCAAAAAACTATTAGACTTAATAAAAGAATTCGGCAATGTAGCAGGATACAGAATTAACGCCAAGAAATCTATGGCATTTCTATACACCAATAGTGAACTTGCAGAAAGAGAGACTAAAAAAGCAATCCCATTTACCATCTCACCAAAAAAATTAAGCTACCTAGGAATAAACTTAACTAAAGAGGTAAAAGACCTCTACTCAGAAAACTACAGGACGTTGAAAAAAGAGATAGAGGAAGACATAAAGAGATGGAAGAACATACCATGTTCTTGGATTGGTAGAATCAACATCATTAAAATGTCCATACTGCCCAAAGCAATCTATAAATTCAACGCACTTCCCATTAAAATACCAACGGCATATTTCACAGACCTAGAACGAACTCTCCAAAAATTCATCTGGAACAAAAAACGACCCCGAATAGCTGCAGCGATCCTGAGAAAGAAGAAAGTAGGTGGGATCTCAATACCAGATATCAAGCTGTATTACAAAGCCACTGTTCTCAAAACTGCCTGGTACTGGCACAAGAACAGACATATAGATCAATGGAATAGAATAGAGAGCCCAGAAATCAGCCCCAACCAATACGCTCAATTAATATTTGACAAAGGAGGCAAGAACATACAATGGAGTCAAGACAGTCTCTTCAATAAATGGTGCTGGGAAAATTGGACAGATACATGCAAGAAAATGAAACTAGACCACCAACTTACACCATACACAAAAATAAACTCAAAATGGATAAAGGACTTAAATATACGACCGGAAACCATAAAAATACTAGAAGAATCCAAAGGCAACAAAATCTCAGACCTATGCCGAAGCAATTTCTTCACCGATACAGATCCTAGGGCATTGGAAACTAAAGAGAAAATAAACAAATGGGACTACATCAAAATAAAAAGTTTCTGCACAGCAAAAGAAACCATCAACAAAACAACAAGAAAGCCCACTACATGGGAGAACATATTTGCCAACATTATATCTGATAAGGGCCTAATCTCCAAAATTTATAGGGAACTCATACAACTTAACAAAAGGAAGATAAACAATCCAATCAAAAAATGGGCAAAGGATCTAAATAGACACCTTTTAAAAGAGGACATTCAGAAAGCCAAGAGACATATGAAAACATGCTCAAAGTCACTAATCATCCGAGAGATGCAAATCAAAACAACAATGAGGTACCATCTCACACCTGTCAGACTGGCTATCATCAACAAATCAACAAACGACAAGTGCTGGAGAGGATGTGGAGAAAAAGGAACACTTGTGCACTGCTGGTGGGAATGCAGACTGGTGCAGCCACTATGGAAGACAGTATGGAGTTTCCTCAAAAAACAAAACATGGAACTCCCATTTGACCCTGTGATCCCACTTCTAGGAATATATCCCAAGAAACCAGAAACACCAATCAGAAAGGATCTATGCACCCCTATGTTCATAGCAGCACAATTCACCATAGCTAAGATTTGGAAACAGCCTAAGTGCCCATCAGTAGATGAATGGATTAGAAAACTGTGGTACATCTACACGATGGAATACTATGCTGCTGTAAAAAAGAAGGAATTCTTACCATTTGCAACAGCATGGATGGAACTGGAGAGCATTATGCTAAGTGAAATAAGCCAGTCAATGAAAGAAAAATACCACATGATCTCACTCATTTATGGATAATAAAGACCATTATAAACTTATGAACAAAAATAGATACAGAGGCAGAGCAGCATCGAACAGACTGTCAAACTACAGCGGGAAGGCTGGGGAGGGTTGGGAGGCAGGAGAGGGGGTGGTAAGAGATCAACTAAAGGACTTGTATGCATGCATATAAGCATAACCAATGGACACAAGACACTAGGGGGTATGTAGTGTCTTGGGGGGAATGTCAAGGGGGGAAAAAGGAGACATATGTAATACTCTTTGTAATACTTTAAGCTCTAAAACAAAATTAAAAAAAAAGATCATAGGACACAGACACAATTTTCATAAAAAAAGATGGTGGTTAATTTGCATATGCAGGCATGGAGCGAAGACTAAAGATGACTGAAGACTGAAGATGACTGAAGACTGAAGATGACTGGAGGCTTGGC
>NW_005353785.1:102615-105067 GCF_000412655.1 Myotis brandtii | reverse complement strand
GTATATGTATATGTATATGTATATATATATATACTAGAGGCCTGGTGCATGAAATTCATCCACAGGTAGGGTACCTAGGCCTGGCCAGTGACCAGGGCCAATAGGGGCCTTCTGGCTGCCGGCTGGGGCCTTCTTTCTGGCTGCCAGCCCAGGCCTTTCTTCCCTGGCTGCTGGCTGCTGGCTGAGGCCTTCCTTCACTCTGCGCCGCCCCCTGGTGGTCAGCGCATGTCATAGTGAGTGATCAAACTCCCAGTCTCCCAGCTGAATGCCTGAGGGGACACTTTGCATAATAGATAGATAGATAGATAGATAGATAGATAGATAGATAGATGATAGATAGATAGATTGATTTTAATCACTTAAAAACTTTCTTACAGCAGAACATGGCAGCAGGCAGGTCTGGAGTGAGGGTGAGTGTGTGAGTGGGTGAGTGTATGAGAGGGAGAGTGTGTGTGGGTGTGAGTGTGGGAGGGCATCTCTATATGGAAACAGGAGGTTAAAGTGGTGACTTGGGGGCTCCAGGCCACTATAATCAAAACGGCCTGGTACTGGCATAAGAACCGACATATAGACCAATGGAACAGAACAGAGAACCTAGAAATTTACCCATGCCGTTATGCTCAATTAATGTTCGATAAAGGAGGCAAGAAAATACAATGGAGTAAAGATAAATGGCGTTGGGATAATTGGACAGCTACATGTAAAAAAATGAAACTAGACGACCAACTTACACCATACACAAGAAAAAACTCAAAATGTAAGTCGTACAACCATAAAAATCCTTGAAGAAAACATAGGTAGCAAAGTATCGGACATCTCATATAGCAAAATTTTCAGATACAACACCTAGCGCAAGAGAAACAAAGGAAAAAATAAACAAATGGGACTACATCAAAATAAAAAACTTCTGCACAGCAAAAGAAAATCAACATCAAAAAGAAAATGCAACCCACTGTGTGGGAGAACATATTTTCCCATGATACATCTGATAAGGGGTTAATATCCAAAATATATAAAGCACTCATATAATTCAACAAAAGAAAAACAAACAGCCCTGACCGGTTTGGCTCAGTGGATAGAGCGTCGGCCTGAGGACTGAAGGGTCCCAGGTTCGATTCTGGTCAAGGGCATGTACCTTGGTTGTGGGCACATCCCCAGTGGGGAGTGTGCAGGAGGCAGCTGATCGATGTTTCTCTCTCATCGATGATTCTAACTCTCTATCCTTCTCCCTTCCTCTCTGTAAAAAATCAATAAAATATATTTTTTAAAAAAGAAAGAAAAACAACCCAATCAAAAAATGGGCAGAACACCTAAATAGACACTTCTCCAAAGTGGACATACAAATGGCCAAGAGACATATGGAAAAATGCTCAACACCACTAATCATCAGAAAGATGCACATTAAAATGACGATGAGGTACCACCTCGCACCTGTCAGAATGGTGGCCATCAATAAATCAACAAACAAGTGCTGGCAAGGATGTGGAGTAAAAGGAACCCTCGTGCACTGCTGGTGGGAATGCAGACTGGTACAGCCACTATGGAAATCAGTGTGAAGTTTCCCAAAAAAATTATTGACCCAGTGATCTCACCTCTAGTAATATATCCTAAGAAGCTTGAAACACCAATCAGGACGAATATATGCACCCCTATGTTCATAGCAGCACAATTTACAATAGCTAAGATCTGGAAACAGCCCAAGTGCCCATCAGTAGATAAGTGCATAAAAAAACAGTGGTACACTTACACTATGGAATACTATGCAACTGTAAAAATAAAGGATCTCTTACCCTTTGAGACAACATGGAGGGACCTGGAGATCATTATGCTAAATAAAATAAGCCAGTCAGAGAAAGACAAATATCATATCTCCTATCTCTCGCCGGGGAAAAGACCAAAATTCAAAATAAACTGACAAACGAAATAGATCCAGAGACATGGAAGCATGGAACAGACCGACAAATCTCAGAGCAGAAAGAGGAAGGTGGAAAAAGATTAACCAAAGAACTTATATGCATATAGGCATAACACATGGACACAGACAATAGTGCAGTGAAGGCCGGCAACACAGTACAATGTAAAGTATCACTTGTTTATCCTTGTGATCATGTACTTGACTGGGAGCTATAGCTCACTGCTGCTGCTGCCCAAACATCATGAGACGGTATCACACCTCATATCTCTCGCCAGGGGAAAAGACCAAAATTCAAAATGTTAAGTACAGTTTCTACTGAATACATACTGCTTTCACACCATTGTAAAGTCAAAAAATCATAAGTTGAACCATAAGTTGTATACTGAGTGTCCAGATTATTATGACCACCTAACGTTTGTAGGCAAATTAGCTATAATTTCGCGCTGAAGTTGCTAGAGGGCCAGACCATTATAAATAGGGAAGCAGGTTGTTTACCACAACAGTAGAAGTGATTTTTTTTCTGAAGATATGGGTAAA
>NW_005353785.1:93901-100666 GCF_000412655.1 Myotis brandtii | reverse complement strand
GCTGCCAGAAGGATGTCTGATTGCCAGCTTAGGCCCAATCCCCCGGGGAGCAGGCCTAAGCCAGCAGGTGGTCATCCCCCGAGGGGTCCCAGACTGCGAAAGGGCACAGACCGGGCTGAGGGATCCTCCCCTCCCCCGAGTGCACAAATTTTTATATATATATATACTGTACGTCGTCAGTATTTTTTTATAGCAGGTGTAGCAAACTAATACACTCTTGAACCATTCTTCCTTTAAAAAATAGTAAAATTACACTCCAAATTCATGGGACCCCCCCCCCCCCGCCAGTGCACAAATTTTTATATATATATATACTGTAGATCGTCAGTATTTTTTTATAGCAGGTGTAGCAAACTAATACACTCTTGAACCATTCTTCCTTTAAAAAATAGTAAAATTACACATTTCCAAATTCAAAAAGAACAAAAGATTATGTAAGGGAAAATCTTCCCACCACCATCCCAGCCACTTATTCTCACTCCCTGCATGCAACCAATGTTAACCGTTTTGTGCATCCTTCCAGAGATGTTTGACGCAAGTGAAAAGAAATACATATATGAGCAGAGTCCTGGGCCACACTTTAGAAATTCTGTTGTAGGCAATGGGAGAGCTGTTAGGATTTTTTAAGCTGCTGAGTTACATGGTGGGATAGGCAGCCTACTAGCAGGAGAAAGATGACAGTGATGGTTTCCAGCTCAAACATGTAATGGTTGGAAGACTGGTAGGGAGCACAGTGAGGAGATTACAATTCACATGTGAGTATCAAGGGCCTGAAGGAGGGCAGTAACCGTGAGGTCAGAATGGCAGAGAGGTATAGGAAAAACATATCCAAGGTGAAATGAGCAGGACTTAATTAATAAAATGATTTTGTTTATACTCCTCTAAATTGTAAAATTAATTGCCATGACTGAAAAACTATACCTCTCACCACTCCAATTATATTTAATATGGCCAGTGAGCCAGGAGAGAATGGAGGTTTTTCTCTAGATTTATTTTATATCGCCTAAAAGAAATTGTCCACAGAGGTCAGAGATTTGTGCTGCAATTATTATTTCTAAGTGGGAAAAAAATCCTCTATGGGGAAAACCTTTAGCTGCTTTAACCATAGAAAATAATGAAAATAAACCTTCTATGGACAAGAACTCACTATTGGGTTACTGACGCAAGAGTTAGAACAAAATTTGAATTAAGGTACATTTTTATTAAAACCTGTTGACGACTATTGCTGCTCTAAAGACTCCTTTCCACAGCCTCTGAGGCTGCGTATTGGCCTTGTCAGCCCTTCCAGCCTCATTCTCAGCCACTCACCTCCCTACTCTCTAACAACATCCACTTGACCTTCGGTCAGGTGTTCAGTGGTGCCAAACTCCTGCCTGGTACTCGCACATGCTGTTCCCTCTGTCGGTAAAGTTCTATCTCATCCTCTTTGCCTGACTTTACTCATCAAGCCCCAATTTAAGTGTTACTTCTACAGGAAAGCCTTCTCTGATACCCTAGATTAGGAAATTTTTCCTTTTTTTTTTTTAATTGAAATATATTGACATATAACGTTGTGTAAATTTAAGGTGTACAATGTTAATTTGATACAGTTACATATAAATATTATAATATGATTGCCATTGGAGTGATAATTAGCACCCCTATCGCATGACATTATCATTTGTTTTTAGCGGTTGGAATAATTAAGGTCCAGTCTCTTAGCAAGTTTGAATATAATATATTGTTGTCTACATTCACTGTATGGTGCATTCGATCTCTAGAGCTTTTTCACTACTTATTGTAAGTTTGTACCCTTAAACAACATCTGTCCTACCCTCCACACCCTATTCCCATCCCTGGTAACCACCATTTTATGCTGTTTTATGAGTTTGGTTTTTTAGATTCCACATATAAGTAAGATCATACAGTATTTGTCTTTCTCTTTCTTAATTTATCTGAGCATAATACACTCATGGATAAAGAAGATGTGAGATATGTACATAATGAAATATAATTTAGCCATGAGAAAGAAGAACATTCTGCCATTTGGAACAACATGGATGGACCCTGAGGAAAAATATTTCTTGAGTGTTTGTTTCCTTAGCACCCTCTTATTTTCCCTCATAGTATTTGTCTGGCTCCCCAACTCAACTGTGAGCTCCAAGGAGAGCAGAGCCTATGTCCCTTTTGTTCACCACCATATCCCCAGTGTAGTATAGGTACTCAGTGAAAAGTTAAGCTGAAGGCAGAGAAACTGTACAATATTCCCTGGAAGTGGTTTCCCTATGAGAAGGCTGGTGAAAGGAAAAAAATAAAAAATAACGAGAAGGCTGGTGAGAGAAGTGACCCAACTACCTCCTCTACTTTCTCCCTCTACCATTTCTACCATTTCAGCAGTTTTGTCCAAGATTTCCATTCCTAATCTAACCCATTCTTCAACCCACCCTCTATCCTTTAAATCTTAGTCCTCTCCCTTCTCAGTCTAGCTTTTGTTTTCCCAATTTTTATAGAAACTGGATATAGAAAAATATTTCATGTCTTTTTTTCATGTCTTTTTAATGTCACTATTAAAACAACAACAATGCCAGTTCCATGAAAAATGGTAACCAACTTTCAGATTCAATGTCAATTTGATGAGGGCAGCCACTGTTCAGTTCCAGCTGGTTGTTCTGAGAAAATGGGGGCCCTGTGTGCCAGATTCCATGTTTTCAGAAGTCAGGAACCCATCTTTTTATATGAAGCCTCCTATTTTTTTAAATATTGGCAACTATTTTTAATGTGAGCATGTGTTAGCTAATGAAGCCTATCTATGGACCAGAGGTGTCCCAGAAGGCACTACTTTGTGACCAAAGAATAGTAAATAATTTAACTACAATGCAAGTCAGAATGAAAACTGTGGTATAATGGGTGTAAAAGCAGCATGCTGTAGGAACATATAGAATGCAACGACCACAAAATGCACATTGCCATATTAACGGATACATTAAAAAAAAAGCCATTGACTTTGTGTAAGAGCATAGCCAAAGCAGGATTCCTGTGCCACAACTTTGTTTGACCTCCTGAGTCACACAGCTTGTCCAGTTATGATCCATGACATGCTCTCATGCCTATATTTGCCTCCTGGATCTTGGCAATGGAGACAGAAAGTAAGGGAGGGATGATGATTAAAACAAAGAAAATAAACTTAGAAAGGAGCACAATGTTCTTTCAGAAAATCACTACAGGAAATAAGTTCAAGAAAAATGATTCATAGATATTTGTATTCATTAATAGTTCGTTCCTGGGTGTACTTTGTCATTTTGATTGTAATTTCCAATACTGTACTTTAAGATCTTTACTTAGTCCTTTGCCTCATATCTTCAGTCTCCTAATTAACCAGAACATTCAAATCTGTGTTTGCCACTTAATCCTACCTAACCTTAATATTCTAACTTTCTTTTAGTAAAAATACTCCTAAATGCTACTTAAATCTAACCACTTTCTCAAAACTTATCTGGACTATTCTCACTAACTCAAATTATTTCTCCAACCATCCTTTATCCTTTCCATTTCTCTAATCTATGACCTTTTGTGAATACCTCTGTGTAGCTTCATAATTCATGAACTCTTTTATGATTAACCTTAGGTAATTAATTTCCTGGAATATAGCCAGTCCACAAAACTAATATTCAGAGACCTCCTGGGAATATCTGAAATCCTAGACAAGCATTTTTGAAGACAAGTTATATAAAGAAGTTTGAGGACATATGGGATATAAAGAGTCAGATGCAAAGATGTTCACTGAAGCATTGTTTGTACAGACATACCTTGGAGATATTGCAGGTTCAGTTCCAGACCACTGCAATAAATCGAGTAAGGGCATACCTCAGAGATGTACTGTGGTTTTGGTTTCAGACCACCATAATAAAGTGAGTATCACAATCAGGCAAGTCGTAATCTTTCTGCTGGTGAAGGATCTTGCCTTCCATTTGTAAAATAGGCAACACCTGTGAAGAGCAATAAAGCAAAACACAATAAAATGAGGTATGCCTGTGATAGAAAAAGACTAGATAAACCCAAAAGTCTATCATTTGGAGAATAAACGTACCAGGACACAACCATGCTGGGGATCACTGTGAATGTTTTGTGTATGAATAGACACAGTTGATCTTGGCTTGAGTTGCTAGAAGCAGGATCTGAGACAAGGATTCTTGTGCACAAGATTTATTGGGGAGGTGCTCTCAGGAGAAGGGAGGAAGGCAAGCAAGATAGGGCCAGAGGAGAAAGCTAGGGAATAATTTGGTCTTAAATGGAGACCAACCTCAGTCTGATCCCACAGAAATTCTCTGGCGTATAAAGTGCACTACCGAGTATTCCCCTCCCCATCTTGAGGAAAAGACCTTTTGTACCGCCCTGCCCATCAGTCCAACAGTTCTCAAAATGTTTAAGCTCCCTTCTTTCAGTGCACACTTATGTAATGAAATGACCAGGGGTTACTTTGAGAAAGAACTGAAGTAATCATTACTACACATACATGCAGTGGTATTGCAGGGTCCTTCTTCCAGGGTACTTAGACCCCATGTAGTCCATGGGCTCCAGGTCTGAAAACTAGCTCATGTCCAGAAACTCAGCAGGAGGTAATGGCTTTGTACTGGAGCAACTGCCCTCAGCCTCCTCATCATTCAAGCCTGATGGCTTTTGATTTGCAGATTGACCAGTGCCCTTATCTCCCCATCTATTTTGCCACTGAGGGATATTATATTTTATTAACCACCTCCACAATTCCTACTGGGTCAGGCCCACTTGGCTGCCTCTCTGACCTAGCTCCATACTATGATTATTGTATCCACCTAGTTCTGGCAGTTGAGCATAACCACCTGGCCTCTATTACTTTGGTTTTCCCATCATCTCCATTGCTAGTTAATGAGCCCAGCTCTGTGATTGCCTCTCCTACTGTCCACCCTGGCCTGTACATGAACTTCTTAATGATGCCGATGCTCTCTCATCTGCACATTCCTCATGGCCTTGGGGAACAGTAGGTTCCCTGAGCCCTCCTGTGGAACATAATTCTTCAGTGGATATTCTGACCTCACATAACAGATTGACTCAGCAGGCTCCACTCTGAGCCTTCTCATCACTGTCTGTCAGGACAATTCAGGCATTTCTACCCAACTTAGTGTCAGCCAACATGCTTTCCATGCTTCTAGGATCCATCCTAGCAGTGTGTTTTTACCATCTTCCAGGGTCCTTGCCAGGGTGTTAAATCCTGGACTCCAGGAAAGAGTCCTATATTTACAAACTATCTTTTATCCAAATTTGTGTTCTACCTTCCTTGGTTCAGCAAAATCTTTGCCTATACCTACTATCCCAGATCCTGCTGGTACATTTTGGCTAGATGCTTCAGTTTTATCCAGGTATTGTACCTTTCCTATCTTAGCAAGCATAACACACCCCCAGTTGGGTTACATTGAGATGTAACACTAATTAGCCTACTCTCCAGGAAGAGCAATGCAGGGAGGTGGGGCAGGTCCTGAGGGGGCAAACACATGCCTTGCAAAGGAGAGGGCCTCTGTATTGTGTTCAAGCTAATGGAGCACGCTAGCTCTTAATAGCAACAAGTGGGCCACTTCTACATGCTCAGAGGGTTCATGAGAAGCTGGGAATTCGTTTTCAAGGTCCAGAAGTCTCTCTCTTGTATGTCGGATAATCATTCTTTCCTAACCAGAGCCCTGACCTTAGCATAGCAGATCTACCTTAGTTGGGATTTTAATCACATTTAGAGACTGACTACTCTTAAGTCCTGTGCCTGGTCCTTTGCGTTCTCTATCATCCTGCTGCAGGAGGAGAGCCTCTTTATATGCTACCAAGAAGGTTCAATGGATTTGACACTTAACTTTAAATTGCCAACTAATCACTTTCAGCTTTTTGTTATCTTTTTCCAAAATGTCAAACTTATGAATAACCACAAAATTCCATTTTTATAAAGATTACTATTCTCCCTATATTTCTCAAATGTCTGATACAACCAATAGCTGATATATTCCCTTCCACCAATGAAAAGTTTTAACTGCGCTGCTACCGTGTGTCAGGGAATATCTACCTACCACTTCAATGGAGTCCAGCCAGGCAGTGGTGATCCAGGTCCAAAACCCCATGATAATACCTGCTTCCTCAGACCACTCCTGTCACCAATTGTCACAGAGTCTGGGTTCCCCAGAAAACAGACTCTGAGATTGAGATTAGTGTGCCAGATATTTATTAGAGAATGCCCTTGGGAACAACACCTGTGAAAAGGAGGTGGAGGAAACAGCATTGGGCAGAGGGAGAAATGAAGCTATGATGCAGTCCCAACAAAGACCTCAGCCAACCCCATGGTAGTCTCTCAAACTAGAATGGCTAGTTGTCCCAAATTTGGTTAAGAGGCAGGACTGGGCCTTGACACCACTGCATTAATTACTCATTAGATGTGGGCTTACCTTTCAAGGAGGCATGATCTTGGGTGAGGCAGTTTTCTTTAGCCAAGGCAATCCCTAAAGACAGCTGACATCTGAGGCCATATTCTAAATGTGCTCCCAGCAGCTGGAGGAATAACGTCTTCATTGCTATAGGGAGATCTGGGTGACACATTACAGCATTCACCACATGTACTCATGGCCATACCATGTGAATGTAAACTTTCTGATCTGCATTCTAATAGGTATGGAAAATAATGCACTCACTAGGCCAGTGATGGCGAACCTTTTGAGCTCAGCGTGTCAGCATTTTGAAAAACCCTAACTTAACTCTGGTGCCGTGTCACATATAGAA
>NW_005353785.1:87316-91985 GCF_000412655.1 Myotis brandtii | reverse complement strand
TTAGCTCCCCCCTGGGTTTCTGATCACTGTCAGTGGCAGGGGGCTTCTTCCGTGCTTTCCCTTTCGCCTCCCTGCATTGTGCCTACATATGCAAATTAACCGCCATCTTGGCTGGTGATTAATTTGCATATCTCGATAATTAGCCAATGGGAAGGGTAGCGGCCGTACGCTAATTACCATGTTTCTCTTTTATTAGATTAGATATTTAAATGCCATTTAACAAAGAAAAATCAACCAAAAAAATGAGTTCGTGTGTCACCTCTGACACGCGTGTCATAGGTTCGCCATCACTGCACTAGGCCCTGACCAGTGTGGCTCAGTTGTCTGGAATGTCGTCATATACCAGAAAGTGGTGGATTTGATTCCCAGTCAGGGCACATACCCAAGTTGCAAGTTCGTTCTCTCTCTCTCTCTCTCTCTCTCTCTCTCTCCCTCTCCCTCTCCTCTCCTCTCCTTCCTATCCCTAAAATCAATTTTTAAAAAAGAATACAGCCCTCCCAGGGTGGCTGAGCGGCTGAGCATTGATCCATGAAACAAGAGGTCACTGGTTTGATTCCCAGTCAGGGCACATGCCTGGGGTTATGGGCTCGATCCCCAGTAGGGGGCGTGCAGGAGGCAGCCAATCGATGTTTCACTCTCATCGATGTTTCTAGCTATCTCTTCCTTCCCGTCTCTCTGAAATCAGTAAAAAACATATTTTTGAAAAAGAATACATTTACTAGATCAATAGCCACATAGACGTAGCCATGCTAATTAGTTCTAGTGAAGCTATCTCATCTGACACAGTAGTTGATACTACTACTTAGTAAAATCTGTGGAACTTCATTTTGTTACCTGCCATGATTTATCCTCTTTTTTTTTTTTGAGGGTTACACTAGTCACTAGTAACTAGTTAATTAAATAGGTACCTGATGGGCACTGCATTGTGTAAGTCTTTGAGAGCACTAAATTCTGCAGTTTTCTCTGGGATGCAATATGGTTTTTAAATTTTATTTACTTACTATCTTAGTAGGTGGGAGTGAGGAGTTTCTGAAGTTTCTACTTGGCCTTTCCTACTACAATAGCTTTTACTCTACTACTGGTCAAGGAACCTATGTGAGGGTTCTGCAATCTGCTAAATTTTTCTAATGCAATAATACAGCCTGGACTATCAGCTAAGTCCACAGACCCAGCAGACCCATAGCAAACTACTCCTGGGCCAGGACTCCATTCATTATCTGAACCCCATTTGTTCCCTCTAGAATAGAGGGAGCTGGGTTTCTCCACTATAAAGTTACTATTTTTCCCCTTGTAATTAATAAATATCTTGGGGGAGATACTTTGAGACTACACAAATATCCCATTTCTTCTCAAATTTTCACCCACTAAATTTAGCATGCATATTGTCCACAACAATTATTATTGAGGTATTTGTCTAATGGTGATATTGTATTTTTCTCATTTTTTTACATTTCTTCATTGGAAATCATATGTAAGGCCTATCACATCTCTCCAAAGTTTAAGAGATTTATAAGGTCACACAGAGTTGATATTTTATGATTCACTCTATTTATCACAATTTGTAATAATTTTGGTTTTCTGTCTAATTGGTATGGTTCTGTCCCTCTATCAAGCAGTCCCTAAGCAGCAGTACATTGGCAGCTGCTAAGTTGGCTTACTATACTTCCATAGACTCAGCCAAGAAGACTACAAGCCAAATGGATACAGTTTATTACTTATGCAGGCACCAAAGCAAGATCCTCATGATGTCAGCATCCCATGTCTCTAGTGCCACAGGATTACATTGAATTGCTGAGACCAGATGACAGATGACATGAGCAGTGGGTCGCTCTGTTGTAGAGAAACCAACTCTAAATTACAGCCAAGCCTTTATACTGCAGCTATACTGAGGATAAGTGTGTGTACAATGATAGAGAGCATTATACCTCACCAGAACCAGGAAGGCAGATTAGAAACTGCCTCATGGCAACCTCCCATAAGATAGGAAGGTAGATGAGAACTGGTCTTGCTACAGCTCCTCGCAATATTGTTCCATGTTCCAGAGAGGATCACAGGGCATACCTCCAAGATTTGAGTCAAATTGTGGTTGAGCCTTTGCTATGTGGCCTATGTGGAAAAGTTCAAGGTCCCCAGGATACTGTGGCAGAATTATTCCCCTACACTCACAACTAGAATGAAAGTTCCATGAGTCTAAAGTCTGTACATGGCTGGTTCACTGCTATATCCCCAGGAACTAGAATAGCACCTGAAACACAGTAGATGCTCAGTAAATGCTTGATTTATGGATGGATGATGGATGGATGGATGGATGGATGGATGGATGGATGGATGGA
The DNA here is from genome assembly GCF_000412655.1 of Myotis brandtii. Lineage (NCBI taxonomy): Eukaryota > Metazoa > Chordata > Mammalia > Chiroptera > Vespertilionidae > Myotis > Myotis brandtii. Next base: position 89,652 of record NW_005353785.1, on the reverse strand, counting down.
TGGATGGATAAGGACTTATATTGTCTATTCTTATGGATCTCCACCTCAAAGTGGGATCCATGTCCTCTTTCCTGTTTCTTTTTTAGCTCTAATGATTTACCTCTGTCACTGCTGCTCAGTTTGTATGTACTGCTAAAATCAGTTTGAACAAACATTTCTATGGTATGTCTTTACTCCTTTTCCCTCTTCTTCATTGAACGCTCTTGACATTTGCCAGGACCAGACTCTAAGAAAGTTGGATTGACTGGTTCTGCTATAATGTTGGGTCACTGACCTTTCTGAGCATTGTAGTTCTCAACCCTGGCTGCACCTTAGAACTAGCTTTAAAAAAAAACAAACTTGTCCTGGGATCCACCCCCCAGAAACTCTGATTTAATAACTTATTGGGCCAAACCAGGGCTGAGAACCACTGCATTATGTAGAGTACAGGCTTGTAACCTATACCAACTGCTTTCTGATACACCTACTCTTGAGACCTTAATTATTTTCAACAGGAAACAAAATATTTCATTCCACAAAAGAGAAAGAATAATCAAATGCAAATGTCCCAGGAGAGGAATTAGACTGAACTAAAAATAGTAGTGGCTGAGTGCTGAGCATCGAAGTCAGATGACCTGGGTTGGAATACAGAATCTGCCACTTACTGGCCAGATGCCCTTGGACAACTAACTTCATTTCTTTAACATGTGAAAGCACCTATCCATATACTCAGCATGTAACATATCCCCAATATATGTTTATTAACTCTGAATATGAATCTCTGAGCTTCATCTGTAAATTGGAGGTAATAATGTCTGCCTGCCTGCCTACCTATTTCCTAGGGTTGCTCTGAGACTGAAAATAGATAAAAATAAAGGCATTTTATAAATATTTAGGCTGTACACATTGAAATTATAAGCATTATTTTTCTTTTGTGAAAATATTAAACATATATATCACTTTTTAAAACTTTCCAAGAATCGTCATCCTGTGGTCTCACAGAGTCCCACTGAAAGTAAACTGGGTAGCAAATTAACTGATAAGAAAACTGAGACAAGAGAGGCTGTGTGCTCCACACAGGTTGCTCAACAAAACTAAGACTGGATTCTAGGACCGTTAACATAAAGGCAGACATTCTCTTCACCAAATGACTCTTATAAAACGTCTACTAATAGCCCCCTCCCCTTAATAAGTAGGTTGGTTATCTGATCAGACTTATGAACTGTTGAACATGTTGGGACAGTTTTATTTTACTTGGCCCTTTTAATGCAAGGATTGTATCTGAGAAAATCCACTCAGTATTCCCCAGGTGTGGTTTTTGGTTTCCCTCAATCTCTGTTTTCTCTTGTAAAATATTTCATTAATGATGTCATTGGTACATTGTGCAAAAAAAAAAAAAAGATACCTTACACACTTCACCACCATCAGTTTTGTTTCTTACAATGTGCTAGTTTTCTAATTTCAACCTTAAAAAATGCAGTGAAAATGGCAATACTAAAGACTAATAGCCACAAGATGGCAGAGTTTACCATTTCATTTTTTTTCTTGCTTACATCATTCATTCATTCATTCATCCATTCATTCAAGAATTTTTCTTTGAGTGTCTACTATGTGTCCAGTGTTTTTCTAGGAATCAAAAAATTACAAAAGAGGCACACTTAAGGGGTATAGTTCCCGACCTTAATGAGCTTTACGGAAGGGCAGTCTGTTGGGGAGAAAAACACATCTGAGAACCTTCAAATGAAAATACACGTGCCCTGGCAAAGTAGCTAAGTTGGTTCAAGCATCATCCTGATACGGTTCCAAGGTTGTGGTTCAGTCCCCAGTCAGGGCACAATCTAAGTGGAATAACAAATTGATGTCCTCCCCTCTCCTCTCCCCTCCCCTCCCCTCCCCTCTCCTCTCTAAGTCAATAAATATTTTTCAAAGAGAATACATGTGATTATGAGTCCAATGAGTGATACAGACTGCTGTATGAGTTTAGGAGCCAGGTGGGCAGGGAAGTCAACATGGAGTAAGTGAGAACTGAGCTGGGGCTTGAAGGATGAATAAAATAGATAGATTTGAAAGAAATAATAAATCCCAGGCAAAGGGACCAGTGTGGGTTGTGCTGCTGAGGTAGAAATGAAAAAACACGCGCCCAGGTCAGTGATGACACTAACCTGGTTATAACAATCAGATATTGGGTAAACAAGAGTGAAATAAATTAGATCTCCATTGACTTTGTTAAAATCTTGCCCACCATAAAAGGTAAAGTTATCTATTAAGTCTGACAATAACTATAGCCTTTAGGCTGGCAATTTGGTCTAGCTTGTTCATCATTTGTAAAATGTGCAGGTTGCACAAGATGACCTCCA
>NW_005353785.1:84800-87249 GCF_000412655.1 Myotis brandtii | reverse complement strand
AGAGAGAAATGAAGGGATGGAAGAAAAGAAGGAAAAGGAGGGAAGTGGAGGGGGAAAGTGGGGAGGAAAAGAAAAAGAAAACTGATTGTAAGTTCCCTAACAATTACTATATGGCCTTTATCATGTTTCCATTGCAAACATAGTGACAGTCTGGGATAGTGATTAAAGCTTGGGCTCTACTGTTAGCTAGACTTAGTTTAACTCTTGCATCAGTCACTTACTATCTGTTCAATAGTAGGCAAGTTTACTTACCTTCTGAGGCCTCACTCATTCATTCAACAAATATATAGGTAACATCACTATATGCTAAGCCCTATGCTAGTCATTGGGAATAGAGAGATAAACAAGACAGACAAGAGTCCTTCTTTGGAGCTTACAGTTTTGTAGGTGAGACAGTCAAAAAATAATCACACAAGAAACTAGATAAAATTGTAATAAGTGCAAAAGTGCAGAGTGCTGAGAGCACATAACCAAAAAGCCTAACCCAGTTCTGTAGGTCAAAGAAGGTTTCCCCAAGCCAGCCACATGGCTCAGTTGGTTAAGCATAGTCCCATGGACCAGGAGGTCTCTGGTTCCATTCCCAGTCAAGGCATATGCTCGGGTTGTGGGCTTGATCCCCAGTAGGGGGCATGCAGGAGACAGTAGACAAATGTTTCTCTCTCATCAATATTTGTCTCTCTCTTCTTCTCTGTGAAATCAATTTATATATTTATATTTATATGTGTGTGCGTGTGTGTGTGTGTGTGTGTGTGTGTGTGTATAAAGGTTTCCCCAAGGAAGGATAAGCCAGGAAAAGATGAGTTCACTTCAGGTCAAGTGAACAGCATGTGCAAGGGCTCTAAGACTAGAAGGAGCTTGGCATAGCAAGGCACTAAAAGGACACAGTAGCTAGAGCACAGAGAACTACGGGGTTAAGGGCAGAGGGGAGACTGAAGTATGTAAGTCAACAGGGCCTAGGTTATATAGTATCTTGAGAGCCCTATAAAGCCTGTGGACTTCATGCTAAAGCAATGAGATGTCTCCCTTTCCTTATTTGTAAACAAGAGAAAATAGTAACTCCTTCCTTATAGGGTAGCTGTAAATATTAAAGGGCACCACTGCCCTTTCCCATCCACACCTTGACTCTGTCACCAAGTCCCATCAGCACTACCTTCAAGAAATCTGTCACCTCCAAAATTGATTTCTATCTCCCCTACCACCACCCTAGTCCAAGTCACTGTCTCTAATCTGGACTATTGCTAACTGGTCCCCTGACCTCCACTTTTGCTCCCCCCCAATCCATTATCCCTGCAGCAACCCAAATGATCTTACTAAAATGTAAATCTGATCATGGCACAACTTTGCTTAAAACCTTTCAGTAACTTCTCACTGATCTTAGGATAGAGACCAAATCCTTAAGACATTGCTAATGCTGCTCCCCTCCCTAAGATGTATATTTCAACTCAGGACTCCCACCCCCTACTCATCTACTACACTCCAATTCATCCTTATTTCTCTTCTTCAGGGGAAGCCTTCCCTGTACCCAGCCAACCATCTATTTCAGGTTCTTTAGTAATTTACTCACTGAGAACCATGTTCTTTCCCTTCTGATCACTTATCTCTGTAATTACATGGTCACCAGTGTGATTTTTTAATGTCTGTTTCTGTCACTAAATTATAAGTACCAAGAAAGGAAGGAACACATCTTTTTTGCTTACTTTTCTATTTCCAGAACTTTGCCCAACACTTGACATATAAGAAGCTCTCAGTGAATATCTGTTCATTGAATGATTAAGATGTTAGCTACTGCCATTAATAAAAATAATAGTAAAAGTTTTCATTATTGAGGAAACCAAGATGGCGGCATAGGTAAACACCTGAAATTGCTGCCTCACACAACCACTTCAAAAATACAACTAAAAGACAAAATGGACATCATCCAGAACTACAGGAAGACTGTAGTGGAAAGTCTACAACTAGAAAAAAAGAGAAAAGCACACTGAGACTCAGAGGAGGTGCAGAAGTAAAGTGCAGAGGTACGGAAGCACACGTGGAAAGGGCTGGCAACTGAGGATGCAGTTGTCTTTTTCAATCGGGAGGGAGACACAAGCTCCCAACTGCTCTGAACTCCAGTTCTGGGAGAGTCTCTGCGGACCCAGACTCATACGGGGAGAAACTGGACTGTCTGACATCATGCAGAACTTGAGGGTGGCTTTCTCTCAGAGATGCTTGCAGCAATTACTGCAGGACACTGAGACACAGGACCTCTTAGGGCAGGGCTGAGGATCAGCCATAGCTGTTTGCTCCACCCTGTTGATTCCCTGAGACCCCGCCCCACCCAAGCTGTGCACAGATGCTTTTGCATATGAATGACCTGGCCCTTTGCAATCTAAAATTACCTAAAAAACTGCAGCTGGGTCAGAGAGACCCAGAACATCCAAAAGAAGGCCCAAGGCCCCACAGCAGCTTG
>NW_005353785.1:69575-75679 GCF_000412655.1 Myotis brandtii | reverse complement strand
AATAAAAAAAAGAAAAATAAATAAATAAAAAATAAAAATCAAGTGAATAAAAAATCTGATGAACAGAATAAACTGGTGATTATAATAGAATCAGGGGCATAGAAAGGGAGTGGACTGACAATTCTCGGGGGGGGGTGTGGGGTTGGGGGAAGAGACTGGACAAAAATCGTACACCTATGGAGGAGGACAGTGGGGGTGGGTAAGGGCAGAGGGTGGAGGGGAGTTATGGGGGGAAAAGAGGAACAACTGTAATAATCTGAACAATAAAGATGTATTTAAAAATATGCTGGACATATAAAATCCCAACGGGGGATAGGCACACACTCTGAGAAGATCATTGAATGGCCACGGCCCAAATTTTAAAAATAGTTGGGAGATTCAGGAGACACTATTAGAGCTGTTTGAGGAACTGTTCAAAGATTGTAAAACATTTCACGGAGTTGGCTTAAGGTGATCAGATCAGAATTGCAGCACACATGAGTTGAAGAGGGAGGAGAAGGCAGGTGCAAAATACCAGGGCCTGGAGGTCAGGAGTACTTGCACTGGGGACACAACTATATTGCATATCAAAATAAAGCTGCTCTGGGGTAAGGGGATGCCAAAAAGCAATCACACAAAGTAGTTTTCACCTGGCCACACTTCTCCCACGTGCTCTACCTCTTACTTGAACTTTTGTAGATTGGCAAGCTGCCATGCTCAGGGTTCTGTTTTAGCACGTGCTGTCCACCACTACCAAAGCCTTTTTATAAATTGATGCCAGTTTTAAGGACTTGGGATCTGTGCTATGTCATGATGACACAGAGGTAAAGATAACCACTGCTTTTTGCCAAATGGAGTCTATCAGCTGGTGAGACCTAAAACCCAAATTCAAAAATTCGAATTTGGTGACCTGGAAGGCAAGGACTATAGGCCCAGGTTGGTTGTCTGAAGAAAGGCATCTCCTTTATGGTAGAGAGATGAACTATTGGCTGGATAGGGAGAATGGAGAGGAAGGAATAAAGCAGTGGTTCTCAGCCTTCTGGCCCTTTAAATACAGTTCCTCATGTTGTGACCCAACCATAAAATTATTTTTGTTGCTACTTCATAACTGTAATGTTGCTACTGTTATGAATTGTAATGTAAATATCTGATATGCAGGATGGTCTTAGACGACCCCTGTGAAAGGGTCATTCGACTGCCAAAGGGGTCGCGACCCACAGGTTGAGAACCGCTGGAATAAAGGAAGCACGGCCTCAGCCTCTGGAATTGCAAAGACACCTGCAAATGCTTTCCCTAAGGTGCTTGGAGTCAAGTAAACTAATTTGAGAAGCAAACCCTGCCTCTTTTCACAGGCCCTCAAAATGCCTGTTTCAGCCTCCACCCGCCCTATGTAGAGAGAGGCAGGTTGAAATCTCATTAGAATGTGGAAAGGCTGTGACCCAGAAGTCCCTATTCTCCTCCAACCTGAGAAGGGAGGTGAGAACTGACATGATCCAGGTGTGTGCCCCTGGGATCTATGTTTCTCAAAGAGAAAGGGACCATGGTAGCCAAGGTGCTGACAACCATATTTGACATCAACTAAATAGCTGAGAAAGGTAGTACTGTTGCTAAAAACAGGATCAGTGAGAGCAAGGAAAGGCAGGGTTGCTTTAAATAAGCATGTTAATGCAGCGGGCCCTCAGTGGCAACTCTGAGTATGGCCCTAAGAGGCCAGAAATCTCCTTGACTGGTCACATTCAGGCCTTTCCTCATTAAGAACACAACAGCTGAGCAGCCAATCAGAGCATTAGAGGAGAATGGGCAAAGGCAATCACAGAACTCTGTGTAGGATTTGCAGAAGGAGGCATCTGGGGCATTTTGGTGTTATGCAAAAATTTGTGGTGGGAGGATTTGACCCTCTCCTTCACATCTGGATTGAGAGAATTTATCTATTCTCTTCTGTACTCACCTGGAGGTTGATGGAAGGAACAGGTAAGTGGGGTCTTCCTTCATAATAACTCCAGAGTTTTCTCCCCAGGCAGTATATAACATAGTTGAGGCTTTAGACTCGTTTAAGACATGGATTCAAATCTTAACTTTACCACTTATTAGCTCTGTGAGCCTAAGCAATTTAATTCTCTTCTCTGAATCCCATCTGTAAAATGAGAATAATAATTACACAATAGAGTTATTGTGCGGTTTAAATGAAATATTATATATCAATGCCTGATACCTAGAACTCAGTAAATTATTATTATTACTATAATTTGGGTTGATTACTACACATTTTCATCTAAAAAAAGACAATTTTGGATAATGGGGAAAAATGTAAGTTTTAAAGATAGACAGACTTAGAGTTATATCCTGGCTCTATCACTAACTATCTGTGTTAGCTTGGGCAAGCCAATGTCATCTGTAACATGAAACACTCCAAATGACCATCAATATTTACACCACAAGCAGATCCAGATACTGTGGGGCCTGAAGTTTATACCATTTGGTTAAATAAGTTTTTTGTCAAAGTTGGGTATAATCCTAAACATTTATTTAGAATCATAAAAGAAATTACATGTGTTAAAAACTGACAAATACCATCCTGGCCAGTGTGGCTCAGTTTGTTGGGTGTCGTCCAGTGCACCAAGAGCTCACCAGTTCCATTCCTGCTCAGGGCACATACCCAGGTTGCTGGCTCGATCCCCAGTAGGGGGCATGCAGGAGGCAGTCAATTGATGTTTCGCTCCCTCTCCTTCCTGTCTCTTTAAAATCAATGAAAACATATTTTTTAAACTGACAAATACCATGAACATCACAAAATCGAAAAAACACCATACTGTTTTTAATTAAATTAACATACCTCTTTGCTACCCTTTTTTATTTTTGGAGCTGCATATCTTTTGAACACCTCTTCACCTGATACCACTTTTTGTGGTATAATTTTTATAGCAAGAATAGAAAAACAAATGAGTTTTTTTTTTCAGCTTCACCACCACTCATCACATGGACAATGTCATGTAAATTTTCTGGATTGTTTTCAAATTTGGAAAAACCTCTATCAAACCTCTATCATTTATTTGATGTATTAGCTATAATATTTTAGGATATGTCATAGTTTTTATGTCAAGACTAATCTTAAATAAGCTTTAGATTTACTATTTTAGAAGTGTTCCCACAAGTCATTCCTACACTGGTATAGCCAGCAATAACTTAACTATATGCAGAAGTGATAGAAAACCACATAACTATATCCTACTAACCCTAAATAAAGTATCTGCAACTCAATTTCTATTTCGTTGGATCCCCAACGAATAGCTCTGGTAAAAAAACAAAACTCTCCCTAGAAGGCAAAGAAAAGCAGAAAATATGAAAAGAGCAGAAGTCTTTCCTGGGTTGGGAGAAGGTAGATAACAATCATTTTTAATACATCTTGTAGATGTCTTCACATGTAGATTCAAGGTTAATAAATGTATTCCCTTCCAATATACGTTTAAAGTAGTCTAGTGTTGTGAACTCCATTGATAGAATTTAGAAAATGACACCCCAGATTCTGGGGCCCAGAAGAATGAAGCCTCAGAGGAAAACTGGTGGAGCCACCATTGAACTCTAGACCTGTTCTGTGGCAAAGACTTTCTAAAGTGTAGCAAAGACAGAAATCTTAACAAAAAGATGGACAGATTTAACTGTACTATATTAAACTTTAAAACATCTGTGTAGTTAAAGCAAACAAAATCAAACATCAAACAAAAAGTAGGGAAAATAAGTACTTGTTATTCATATTACAAAGGACTGACAGCCCCAGAGTAGCATTGAACAGACTGTCAAACCACAGCGGGAAGCCCAGGGAGGGTGGAGCGGACACTAGGGGGTAGAGGAGGCCGGGAGAATGTCAAGGGGGGGGGGGGAAGGAGACATTTTTAATACTTTAAGCAATAAAACAAAATTTAAAAAAAAGAAATCCATTAAATTTTTGGAAGCATGAGGAATTCAATAGGAGAACCATCAAAGCACATGAAGAGGCCATTAACAGAGGAAGAAATACAAAAGGAAAAATTGAAAGAATTGGCAAGCATTTAAGGAAACTAAGTCCTATTGAGAATGTAAATTAATTCACCTTTACATGGGGCAATTTGACAATATAAAAATAACACTAACATTTGTAATGAGCTTGCTATTTGCCAAGTATTCTGGGAAATGATTGACTTACTGGATCCTCACCCAACTTTACTGATATTCAATATGCTCCACTTGTAATAATGAAAGACACAAGACTCTTCAGATAATCAACAATAAGGTTTAGTTAAATGGATCATGGAACCTCTATACAACAGTAAGGGAGAGCAGCCATGACTCTAGCATCAAATGCACATGTGTACATTTACATATGTAAATTATCTTTAGGTCATTCAATAATGAGCCCATGCCCATGCCCCTGAGTTTTCCTTATACTTTATTACCATCAACTAAGCTTTTTATTGTCAGGAAGAGTTTCATGTATTGTCCTCTTGGAGATTTCACAGCAATTCCTTCCTTCATATCTTTTGTAAAGATTTGTTTTTAAAAACTATCCCCTCTTCTATCCCTAAGAAATCATGCTTTTGAAATGTTGGAATAATGTCCTTAACCTCCTTTATCTCTACTATTTCTATTGTTTCCTATTTCTAAAGGCAATATATCTACTGAGAGAAAAGAGGGTCACAGTCCTATGGTGACTCAATTCCATTAAAAATGTCGCCAAAACTGGTTTGGCTCAGTGGATAGAGCGTCGGCCTGCGGACTGAAGGGTTCCAGGTTCGATTCCGGTCAAGGGCATGTACCTGGGTTGCGGGCACATCCCCAGTGGGAGATGTGCGGGAGGCAGCTGATCGATGTTTCTCTCTCATCGATGTTTCTAACTCTCTATCTCTCTCCCTTCCTCTCTGTAAAAAATCAATAAAATATATTTAAATTAAAAAAAAATTTTTAAAAATGTGGCTGTAACTTCTTATCAAAAGCTTTTTGAGATTAATTTATATTATATCCACCAAATGTTTTATCTGCATGCAACTTAATCCTTCAAATAAATCCAGTTAACTAGATAAGCATTATAAGAAATGACCACATTTCCTCTAAGGAATTCTTTTGGTTCAAATATCCTTACTAACTTTACTGACATGATAGTCAAAGTCTCCAGTTCTTGAATAACCATCATGGTCCCATAACTGTCATATAAAAATTTCAACTTATGGATATTTTCAAGCACACACAAAAGTATAGGGAATACTGCAGTGAAGTTCCAGGTATCCATTATTCAGCTTCAGCAATTACATTCTTCCAATCTTAATCATCACTTTTTAATTTTGTCTCTTGATGTAGAGGAAATTTTGAGCATTAGATTCTAATTAGGAATACAGCCATATTGATATTCTCACTTAAAATAAAGTTGTCACCTAACTAGCAGTTATCTATTAGAATCTAAAAGCATCCACATTCCCAGAGTTTCTATCTCTAACCAACCTGCTCCCCAGTTCTCTCTCCCCCTACTCCTGAATTGCAACTGGCATTTGTCCCAGCTAACTGGTCTAATCCTTTCAACTACATAATGTAGGACAGCAGGACTTTGAGAGTAGATTTGCTTACCATTCTACAAAAGAGGCAAAAATGTCTCCAACCACTGTATCCCAGAGCAATTTCTTTTCAATTCTTTACCTTCTTGGAGAAGCAAACAAATAACAGCATTAGAACAAAACTTATTTTTTACCCTAGCCGATGGCTCAGTTGGTTGGAGCTTTGTCCCATACACCAAAAAGTTGTAGGTTCAGTTCCCCATCAGGGTACATACCTAGGTTTCAGGTTCAATCCAAACAGAGGCAACCGCTCAATGTTTTCTTTCTCTCTCTCTCTCTCTCTCTCTCTCTCTCTCTCTCTCTCTCTCCCTTCCTCTCTGTGTAAAATCAAATTTTTTAAAAAATATATATTTTATTGATTTTTTACAGAGAGGAAGGGAGAGAGATAGAGAGCTAGAAACATCGACGAGAGAGAAACATCGATCTGCTGCCTCCTGCATACTCCCTACTGGGGATGTGCCCGCAACCAAGGTACATGCCCTTGACCGGAATCGAACCTGGGACCTTTCAGTCCGCAGGCCGACGCTCTATCCACTGAGCCAAACC
>NW_005353785.1:51577-69412 GCF_000412655.1 Myotis brandtii | reverse complement strand
CTCTCTCATCGATGTTTCTAACTCTCTATCCCTCTCCCTTCCTCTCTGTAAAAAATCAATAAAATATATATTTTTAAAAAATATCCTCGAGTGAGGATTTTAAAAAATGAAAAAAGCTTGTCTTTTAGACCTTTTGTATAAATATCTGTTTTAAAACATGCTCATGTCTGTGCATGTGAAAGTGGATGTTAGGAAAAGAAGGCAAGAAGAACAAGGCTCACAGGGGATAAGATGGAGGATTAAGTTATGGATCATAGAAAAGGAAGCAATAGTTCTAGGTGCCCTCTGGGAGACTTTGTTTTATTTTATTTTAATATTTTTTTAAAAATGTTAATCCTCACCCAAGGATATGTTTAGAGAGAGAGAGAGAGAGAGAGAGAGAGAGAGATCAACCAGTTCCCTCCCGTACATGCCCCTACCTAGGGATGGAACCTGAAACATAGGTTTGTGCCCTGACCAGAATCAAACCCACAATCTTGGTGTACAGGATGATGCTCCAACCGAGCCACCTGGCCAAGGCAACTCTATTTCTTTTAATCTTCCCCAAAACCTCAGGTATAATCTAATTCCCATTTTCTAAATGAGGAAACTCAGTCTCAGAAGTCCTGTGGCTCAAGGTACCTAGTTTGTGAGCCTTGGAGGAGAAATTAAACCTGTCTGACTCCAAAGCTGTGCCCTTTCTCCCCAAGTTGTAGGGTCAGGAGCACTGGGAACTGAAACAGGAAATTGGGTGGGGTCCCACGGACAATCCCTTTTGAGGCCTGAGCCTGAAATCAATGCCACTTTGTAATAAGACTTTCTCTTTTTCTCACCAGATGGTTCCCTTAAATTAGTTGAAGCCTGTGGGCCTTAAATATAAAACAGGCTGATGCATCTTGATTATAATACAGCAGTTTGGTTTTAGTTGCAAAGTGTTATGCTTAAAATGAAGAATGTGACTGGCTGACTTACAGAATTTTCTTTTTAAAGGATGGGGGTTCTTTGTGCTTGATCAGTCCAGTCGCTGAATGCTTGGCTGCTCTCCATAGCAGAACTATACCCAGCCAGACCACCAAAAGCAAATGTTCTATAGCCATTTCTCTAGGACAGTCCTGGGCTACAGGATCTTTCCTCAGTCCATACTGCTGATACTGCCCCTGAGATCCGCTGGAGGCAGCTCTTGCTTTTCTTCCCTTAGCCAGACGAGGAAAGATGTATTTCCTCAAGAAGCCACTAGCTAAAGGAGTTCATCACCACCAAGCCAGTATTATATGAAATGCTGAAAGATATTCTTGAAGAAAAGGGTAAAGATAAAAATTATGAACAACAAATACATATCTATCAACAAGTGAATCTAAAAATCAAGTGAATAAAAAATCTGATGGACAGAATAAACTGGTGAATATAATAGAATCAGGGGCATAGAAAGGGAGTGGACTGACAATTCTCGGGGGGAAAGGGGTGTGGGAGGTGTGGGAAGAGACTGGACAAAAATTGTACACTTATGGATGAGGACAGTGGGGGGCGGGGTAAGGGCAGAGGGTGTAATCTGAACAATAAAGATTTATTTTAAAAAAAGAAGCCACTAGCTTGCCCGGCTGGCGTGGCTCAGTTGTTGATTGTCAACCTATGAACCAGGAGGTCATGGTTCGATTCCCAGTCAGGGCACATGCACAGGTTGCAGGCTCAATCCCCAGAGTGGGGCATGGAGGAGGCAGCCAATCAATGATTCTCTCTCACCATTGATGTTTCTATATCTCTCTCCCTCTCCCTTCCTCTCTGAAATCAATAAAAATATATTTTAAAATTAATTTAAAAAAGAGTAATATCCATGAAGCTCCTTCTTTGCCATCAGCATTTATCCTTCCCTGCCTGGATCTAGAAGCAGATCCCTCTGGACTAGAGATCCTTCCTTTTCTTCCCCACTGAGTTGGGGAGACAAGAAGCAGCTTTAAAACTTCTCTTTTACTCACATTTAGTATGACCATTTTGTCTATAGGTATAGACTCCCCTGATCTTATATCTAACTTTGGAACTGAGAGATCAGTCTTAATTCAGTCACACATGCTTCCTCCACATGGCAGTTAGGGTGAAGTGGAGGCAGCAGTGAGGTTGCAGGATCCAGAAGGGATTGGTAGGAAAGCATTCTGAAAGGGAGTGAGGAGCAGTCTCTCTCAGGGAAGAGGGATGATGATGTATCAGAAGGCTAAGCAGGCAGCAGTAAGGAAGATAAATTCACAAGTCAGGCGAAAGAGAGGAGGGATTAAGTATCAAGCACTATGTTACATGCTTTACATAAACCAAGTAAGAAGGGACTGGAAGTGGGGAGGAATTTATGAATGTCATTACACTAGTTTAGGCAAGAAATAATGAGGAACTTATTAGAAGGATAGCAGTTTGAATGAAAAAGAAAGGATAGAAACAGGATTCACTCTAAAGGGTCTCAGCCTGACTTAGCAACTGATTGGGTGTAGAAGTCAGGGAGAAAAAGGAACTTAAAAGAGCTTTGGCTTGCCCTAACCGGTTTGGCTCAGTGGATAGAGCGTCGGCCTGCGGACTCAAGGGTCCCAGGTTCGATTCCGGTCAAGGGCATGTACCTTGGTTGCGGGCACATACCCAGTAGGGAATGTGCAGGAGGCAGCTGATCGATGTTTCTAACTCTCTATCCCTCTCCCTTCCTCTCTATAAAAAAAATCAATAAAGTATATTTTTTTAAAAATAAAAGGGCTTTGGGTTTGCATAAGTGACTGAGAAGATAAGGGGACATTAATAGAAAAATTGTCAGGAAATAGATGTAGGCAAGGTTAATCAATTTAGTTTTGGATGCTTTTTAGCTTTTAACATTTTTATTACACAAATTTCCAAACACAAACAAAAGCAGAGAGAATAGGATACTGAAGCCCTATATACCCATTACATAGCTCAACAATTATCAACTCACTGATAATTGAGTTATTGTCAATCTTGTTTCAATACCTTTACCCATCCTCCTCTCTCCAACTGGATTATTTTGAAGTAAATCCCAGACATTATATGATATCATCCATAAACACTACAATATATATTTCTGAAAGACTGTCTTAACATAGCCACATATAATTATCTCCTCTAAAAAGTTAACATTAAGCTTTTAATGTCACCAAATACTAAATATCATCAGTAACTAAGCAAATTTTCTCCTTTTTTGTTTGTTTACAGTTGATTGGTTAAAATATGGATCCAGATAAGCTGACCCATTGAATGTAAGATTCTCTCTGAAACAGCCACATGGAGATATCAAACAAGTTATTCAATTTTGGGTCCAAAACTCCAGGAAGAGATAGTGGCTAGAAATACAGATTTGGAAACCATCTTCCTGGAGGTTAATGGTTGAAGCTATTTGAATAGATGAAGCTATTAAGTAGGTATCTAAGGTTGAGAATATAACAATAAAAATGACCCAAGGATAGAACCTTGGGGAGCAACTACATTCAGAAGAGGAGAAAGAGACACCAAGAATGGGGGTAGGGAGTAGTTTGAGAAAGAAACAAGAAGTTGAAAAAGAAAGCAAGATAGTATTGTCACTGGAACCAAGAAATGAAAGAGCTGCACAGAGGGAGGACCACACAATTTTGCTCACTTAATATTTTCCATCAAAAGAGTCTTGGGCCCTGTTGGCATGGCTCAGTGGTTGAGCATCAACCCATGAACCAGAAGGTCAGGGTTCAATTCCTGGTCAGGGCACATGCCCGGGTTGTAGGCTCGATCCTGTGTGGAGCATGCAGGACTCCGCCAATCAATGATTTTCTCTCTCATCATTGACGTTTCTAACTCTCTCCCTCTCCTTTTCTCTCTGAAATCAATAAAAGTATTTATTTTTTAAAGAGTCTTGGGATAGGACCCTGTCCTTGATCTATTGTGTACTTCCTAACGTTTACACACAGCAAGAGCAAGTCACCACCCTAAACCCAAGATTCTCCAGATATAAAAAAAATGGATAAGACCAGTCACTGGACAAATATGAGAGGCTATTCATTCAATAAATCTTTATTGTTATTTTTATTAATAATGTGAAAATATAACTTGACTGTTTAATGTAGGCTTTAAATTTTTTAATATTGGAAAATCATGAATTTGAAAGGTCATAATTCAAGAGTCTCATTAGATCTAATAGCTAGCTCCTATGAATATCTACTATGTATGGGCATTGTTCTAAATGCTCCACATACTCATTTGATCCTCAAAAAAATCTTATGAAATAGGTACTCTTAGTAGCCTTGTTTTACAGATGAGGAAGCTAAGGCTGGGAGAAGGAAACTAACTTGCCTCTGGTCACACAGCTAGTAAACCTCTGAGCCAGAGCTCAAACTATATCCTTCCTGTGCCAGAGCCTGACCTCTTAATCACTACATCAAACTTCCTCTTTAAAATATGCCTTGGAAAATTAGATCACCATATTGCAACTCTAATGAATTATGAATCTAGGCATTAAGCATCAATGGCAGCTATCATCACAAAGAGAGATAGACACACCCTAGCCAGTTTGGCTCAGTGGATAGAGCGTCGGCCTACGGAGAGAAGGGTCCTGGGTTCAATTCCGGTCAAGGGGTCAAGAGCACGTACCTAGGTTTCAGGTTCCACCCTGGCCCAGGCTCTGGTCAGGGCACATGCAGGAGGCAACCAATCGATGTGTTTCTCTCACATTGATATTTCTCCCTGTCTTTCCCCTCTCTTCCACTCTCTAAAAATCAATGGGAAAATACCCTCTGGTGAGGATTAAAAAAAGAGAGACAGATACAATTAGGGTTACAATTGCCAGATAAAATTCACGATGCCCAGTTAAAATTGAATTCCAGATAAACAATAATTTGTTTTTAGTGTAAGCATGTCCCATGCAATATTTAGTGTGTCCTATGCATTATATTTGGGACATGCTTAGACTAAATGAGTATTTGTTGATTATCTGAAATTCAATTTTAACTGGGCGCCCTGTATTTTTATTTGCTCAATCTGGCAACCCTACTTTTGATCCAACTACTTGCTTATACTAGTAAGGAACACAAAGGACAGAGAAACATATTAAAGAAACAGGATGAGGCTACCTGCACAGACTGTGGTTAACTGTACAAGACAAAAAACAGATCTCTTCAACAAAAAAATATCAAGGCAGGGTGGAGAGAGTGGAGAGAGCGAGAGAACCTATAGACAAAAAAGAGACTTTTGAGACACAAAAACCAATCACAATGTGTAGACTATTTGGATTTTGATTATTAAAAATAAGCATGATATTTGTGATATTATTGGTAATTTGAACTGACTGGATGCTTGGTTATATTAAAGAACTATTCATTTTTAGTTGTCTAGTGGTATTGTGGGGAGGGGGGATTAAGAAGCCTTTATTTCTTATAAATACATTTTGAAATGTTTGTGGATGAAATTATATGTCCTAAAGATGCTTCACAATAACCTGGGAGGAAAGTGGAAGTGATAGAGATGAACGATGAACAAGATTGGCTTTGAATTTATGTTAAAGCTTCCCAAAAAGAACATGTGGTTTCATTGTACTTTTCTCTCTATTTCTGTATATGTTTGAAATTTCCCATAGTAAAGTTTCTAAAGGAAACAATACCTAGCACGGTGCCTGACCTACTGCAAACACATAATATATATTTGTTGGCAGGCAAACGGGTTTTTAAAAAAAGGAAAGCTCTCAGACAGCCATCAAATGGAAAAACATTTTTTTAAAATATATTTTATTGATTTTCCACAGAGAGGAAGGGAGAGGGATAGAGTTAGAAACATCGATGAGACAGAAACATCAATGAGAGAGAAACATTGATCAGCTGCCTCCTGCACACCCCCTACTGGGGATGTGCCCGCAACCAAGGTACATGCCCTTGACCGGAATTGAACCTGGGACCCTTCAGTCTGCAGGCCGACGCTCTATCCATTGAGCCAAACCGGCCAGAGCTGGAAAAACATTTTTGAAACAAGATTGTAAACATAACTATGTCTGAACACACAAATGAGATTCATTTAGGGACTAAACTATACTCAACTGGAAACAATAATGAATTTGTTCAGTCAAGGGAATTTGTTTATTGAAGATGAACAGTTGTGAAACTCTAGGCAGAATAGGTACATGTACCAGAGGTACTTAATGTTGGTAAATACAGAAGACATTTTTAACCCTCCAAAAAGATGTTATGTAGAAAACAACCTTAGATTTTCTTCAATATTTATTATTCCAATGAACTGTTGTAGAAAGCCATGTTCATTTCCCAAAGGCCTTCCCAGTGGTTTTGAAAATTTGAGGGCTCATATGCAAGTGAATCACCAATTACTAGATATTAATCACTTCTCATGCTGAATAATGCATGTACTTGGCAGGAGGGCTTTACCAAAAATGCAGGGTTGTCAGTTTTGAATGCAATTCTGCTTTACCTACTGGGTACATAAAGGCAACCAAACTCAAAAGTAACCCTCCCCCACAAGGTGCAGGTTAGTGTGTTTAGTGAAGTGTTTAATGCAGGTTACTGAAATAAGATGTTTATTTTATGCTTACTATTCCACTACGTGGATGCACCATAATTAATTCAACTATTCTCTTATTGATGGATATTCCCTACTTTTGCTATTATAAATAACAATGCATTTGCCTTATACATTTAGCCTTACATTTTGGTGCTTTAATTTCTGGAGGAGAGATCACAAGAAGTGGGTTTGCTGGGCCAAAGAGTATAAATATTCTTAATTTTAACAGACATTAACTGCATGTTATTTTTCTGTCTTATATACAGTGCATAGACTGCTCATTAGGTTATCCCAAATTTTCTGTCCCCTGAATTACTTTTTTTCTAGTTAGTCTGTTGGTTTCTTTTTTTAATTTCTTTTTTTAAATTTTCCAATTAGTATACATTCAACATTATTCTGTATTAATTTCAGATGTAAAGTGGCTAGAAAATCATGTACTTTACAGAGTGGCTCCCCTACTGCTTCAAGTACCCATTTGGCCCAATACATAGTTATCATGATATTACTGACTATAGTCCCTATGTTGTAATCTACATCTCTGTGGCTATTCTGTAACTACCAATTTGTACTGCTTAATTCCTTCACGTTTTTACCTAGGCCACCAACCCTCTCCCTCTGACAACTGTCAGTCTGTTCTCTGTATCTATGAGTCTGTTCCTACTTTGTTTATTTTGTTCATTAGATTTCACATATAAGTAAAACCATATGGTATTTGTCTTTTCTGTCTGACTTACTTCCCTTAGCATAATACCTTCCAGGTCCATCCATGCTGTCACAAAAGGTAAGATTTCATTCTTTAAAGGGTACTTTTACTGGTTTCTTTTCCTCTTAAACATTTTGTCCCTCTAATTTTAAAGATCCCTTTATTAGCTATTCTTCAAATTCAAAAATAGCAAATGCTTATTATAACCAGTGGAACAACGCAATACGAGGATGTATAAAGACAAAAGTAATCACCCACACCTGGACTTCCTGATGTAATAAATAGTAACAGCCTGCTGAGGAGCCTTCTACAACTCTCCTTGCTCATACAAACAGATAAAAAATATGTGTACATATATAAAATTTTGTTTGCTTTCACCGAAGTATAATCATACTATACGCATTATTCTGCAACTCATTTCACTTACCTATGTATGTACATATGTACATATTTATATATATGATGTGAAAATAGACAATATATATTATTTAACAAAATATAGTGAAGATACTCTGCAAACTTCCCAGTACTAAAATTGGTTTTTGTATTCCTTTAAAGAACATAACACCATTATAATTGTTTGTAATGAATAATTTGTCTTTTTTCCCTGCTACGCTGAGAGCTCCAAAGGGGGGGGGGGCTAATTTTGTTCACCACTATAACTCCAGAATTTAGGGTAGTGCTACCAGGATAGTAAATTCCTAAAATCTATTTGTCCATTGTTTCAGTGCTTCTTGAAACCTTCCATCTACACTGGATTATTGCCAATACTCAAGTATATTGTCTTTAGAAACTCAGGCCTAAGTCACCATTCAATGTTATTTGGATGGAACCTACTAACGGTACATTTAAAATATTTGTAAGACTTTGTGCTTTTTAGAAGGAAAAAAAACCTGTCTGCCACAAAAATTAATTTTAAAAGGCACATAACATGTTTAGCGGAGAGTTCTGCACTTTTAATTAGGACCTGGGTTCTAGTCCCACCACTGCCTTTAATTTCTCTGTAACCCTTAGGAAGTGCCTTATCCTGGTCCTGGTTCCTCTTCTGTAGCTCTAGCATTCATTAATTCCACAAATATGTATTGTCTACTGCTAGCACTAGGCTAACTACTAGTGATGCAGGGGTGAAAATAATAGCCAACATTTAACGAATGCTTACTTTATGCTTGACCTTTTGCTGATGGAGTCATATGCACTATCTCATTTAATCTCCTATGAGATAGCACTACAGTGATATTTCCCGTACTTTACAAAGAAGGGGCCTGAGGCATAGCAAGGTGAAGTAACTTTCCCAGCATACCACAGGACGCAGTGAAGACAGGCTTGGATTCCAGACTGAGGCTTCAGATGCCATTCCAAAAACCATAGCGAATCCTTGCCCTCGTAATTTAATAACTATTTCTGTGCCTTGCATTTTCGTCCCAGCCCAGTAGTACCGGGTTGAGCACCTTCTGTTAATTAGTGGGTGCAATGACGACGGCAAATGTTAGAGAAAACATTAACAAATCTGACACTAGAACGGCAAGAGCAACGCTCTCGCTAGTTCTCCCGAGCTCTCGCAGCTTCCACGCAGGGAAAGTGAAGAGGTAGGAGGTGTCAGCAGGTCAGACGCACGCAGGTCTCTCTGGAGGTCCCATTGGGTACAAACCAGCGTGCAGGTCACGCCAGCAAGACGCACTTCTCTGACCTCGGCAGGGGGCGGGGAAAAGGGGCGTGCTGCGTGCTGCGTGCGCGCCGCCCTGCCCACTTCTCCGCCGGCCCGCCGCTCCGCCCGGGCAAGGGTTCGTTTGTCCCGCCCCGCTGTCCCGCCTTCCCGGCGTCCACTTCCTGGCCCTCCCCACTTTCAGCGAAACCAACGAGAGGACACCGCCTGCATCTAGAGCAGCCCAGCCAAGAGCGTAACCGAGGGGCACGCGAACGTGAGAGAAAAGCCTTGCGCGGCTGCGCTTTCCCACCCCTGAGTCTTTCTAGACGCGGGTGAGTGCCTGGGCATCAGCCTGCACCCGGAGCGACCCCCAGAGGTGCCCGCCCCGTCCCTCTTTTCCGGGTGGCCTGGGTCCTAGCCGACTCCCAGCATGCTCTAGGCGGGGTTCCCTGGGCAGGTGCAGTGGGAGTAGTTGGGGATCGGGGGAGAGATACTTAGAGCCACCTTCCTGGAGGCCCTTCTTGGCCCTTCAGTGGGGTCTTAAGGTGACCATGACCTCCCTCTCACTTCTGGTCTCCATTTAATCCTCCTCCCTTTTCCATATTCCACCCCCAGCTATCTTCACCTAAAAAGATGCATCTCAAAAACCACTCTGGTAAGATATGCTTCATTTGTGCCCTGCGCCGTTTTAAGTTTCCCTCTCCTCTGCACCAAATATCCCATCATGTTCACCTCCAGTGTAATTTTTTTCTGTCTCCCTTAATGGAAAAATATATATATCCCTTAGAATAATTGGTGTGAGTAATACATGAGTAGAATCCCCATTGGAAGAATTCTGACGTACATATGCCCTTATCAAGCTGGGAGACGTGTGAATTATCACATATTGGCCAGAAGATGAAATGCCAAAATCTTATCTGAATTATAGAGTGCATCTGACAATTGTAATATTAGGTAGAACTTGTTTTCTGTCAATTCTATTTTCCTCCTTAGAGCTGTGTTTATTTAAAAGTTCCATGGGTGACACAAGAAACCGTCCTTCCTCTTTCCCCACCTCCCAGCCCCACTAAGGAATTACATCTGCCAAGCTATCCCACACCTGTCCTTCTAGTAGAAGTCAAAGTCCATTTCCTCTGGAAGAAAATAAAGGAATGGTTTGCTTGTAGCAATATAGAAATGTGTGCAAAATGTCAATTGTGGCTAACAAATCCCACATTTTTTTCATTTGTAGGAAAACAAGGTTATTCTGTAACTTGTTTATTAAGTTATCGATAATATGGGTAGAAACATTGCTGAGATCATTATTCTCTAATAGAAAAAAACATTAGACTGATGTCAAGAGATCTAATTTCTACTTCAGTCCTACCATTGACTAATTATGTGACTTTGGGTCAGTTACTTAAACTCTTTTGACCTCTGTTTCCCTATCTGTAGAATGAGAAATGACATTAAGTAGCTTCTAAGACCCCTTTCAACTTTTAAGAGTCAAAGGGAAAAATCTCAGTAGCTAAGTAGAACCATTTCTTGTGGAGATAGATGGGAAATTGGGGAAAATCTCAATAGTTGTATTTAATGTTGGCTTTTCTTTTCATTTCTAATTGAAATAAAAATGTAGACCTCACCCCTTGTACTGCCCCCCAAAATAAGAAAATGCCTTGGGAGGAAATAAAAATGGTCATTAATGGTTCCTAGATATGCCTATATTGACTCAGTTCTTATGCAAATAATTTATTTTCATTATGGGCTTTTATTGCATAAGCTAGTTGGGATACTTATTGGAAACCATTTAGTCTTAGGAACAAAAGGGTAAATATTAACATATATGGTGTCAGTCTCAAGAAACTTGTTTTAAATATACTCAAAACACCTAAGGACAGCAGCCATCAGTTAAATAAAGCACCAGGTTGAGAACAAAAAATGCCAGCACAGATACCATTGGTAATTTGTCCATTGTTGGTAGTATTATCTGTTCAATTGAAAGTTTTGATATAAAAGTCTATTTATTTATATCTGCAGAGGTATTTAAATAATATAATGCAAGCTTGTGAAACTAAATTCCTTTAAAGGGGATTATAAAAAGGTAAGCTATGAAACATTGGTTTCTCAGGTTAATGCTTTGATTTAGTACTTGGGTAATTAAATCCCCATAGATGAAGTACAAAAATAACCTCCCAGAAAAATTCTACTGCATAGAGGTGTTGCTGCAAAGTTCCAGTTTATACTGAACAGTATAAATTGGAAGCTCATGATTTATAGACTCCTTGGTACTATATGCAACTAACTTATTTCAAACTTGGGAACCTTCTTTTAATGTTAAGAGCAAAAGGTATTTGTATAAGGAATACCAAATCAAATAAGTAAACTAATATTTTTCTGTTAAGTATCCTAAGAATTTTTTTCTTCTTTATAGGAAAAATGCTTTCTGAAAGCAGTTCATTTTTGAAGGGTATGATGCTGGGAAGCATTTTCTGTGCCTTAATCACTATGCTAGGACATATTAAGATTGGTTATGGAAATAAAATGTACCACCATGAGCATCATCACATACAAGCTCCTAAAAAAGAAGATATCTTGAAAATTTCAGAGAAGGAACGCATGGAGCTCAGTAAGAGCTTTCGGGTATACTGTATCATCCTTGTAAAACCTAAAGATGTGAGTCTTTGGGCTGCAGTGAAGGAGACCTGGACCAAACACTGTGACAAAGCAGAGTTCTTCAGTTCTGAAAAGGTTAAAGTGTTTGAGTCAGTTAACATGGAAACAAATGACATGTGGTTAATGATGAGAAAAGCTTATAAATACGCCTTTGACAAATATAGAGACCATTACAACTGGTTCTTCCTTGCACGCCCCTCAACATTTGCTATTATTGAAAATTTAAAGTATTTTTTGTTAAAAAAGGATCCATCACACCCTTTCTATCTAGGCCACACTGTAAAATCTGGAGAACTTGATTATGTGACTCTGGAAGGAGGAATTGTCTTAAGTATCGAATCAATGAAAAAACTTAACAGACTTCTCAAGTTCCCTGAAAAGTGTCCTGAACAGGGAGGGATGATTTGGAAGATATCTGAAGATAAGCAGCTAGCAGTCTGTCTGAAATATGCAGGAGTGTTTGCAGAAAATGC
The DNA here is from genome assembly GCF_000412655.1 of Myotis brandtii. NCBI lineage: Eukaryota > Metazoa > Chordata > Mammalia > Chiroptera > Vespertilionidae > Myotis > Myotis brandtii. The sequence continues at coordinate 57,447 of NW_005353785.1, read as the reverse complement.
AGAAGATTCTGAAGGAAAAGATATATTTAATACCAAATCTGTTGGGCTTTTTATTAAAGAGGCAATGGCTAATCAACCTAACCAGGTAGTAGAAGGATGTTGTTCAGATATGGCTGTTACTTTTAATGGGCTGACTCCTAATCAAATGCATGTGATGATGTATGGAGTATACCGTCTTAGGGCATTTGGGCATATTTTCAATGATGCGTTGGTTTTCTTACCTCCAAATGTTTCTGACAATGACTGAAAAATAAAATAAGAGCATGTATATGATCACTGTATAGGACATGTGTTGTCATTATTTGTAGTAACAACTACATATCCAGTACAGCAGTATGTTTCTTTTTATTTCTCTTTTTCAGTTTGGTGACACTGGTTTAATCACACATTAAAATTTAAATAGGGTGAGTTTTTTCCTTAAAACATATGAAAATGTCAAACATGTTGGAAAGAAGTGTTTTAAGAATAATTTTGCAAATCAAGCATATATTTATAAATATATTTATGTAATAAATTCTAAATTATGAACATTAAAATCTGGCACATTTTTGCTGACTGGTTAAAATTTTAACATGTCTTTTTAGCTTTCTAAGATATGTAAGTGAATCTCTAGTTCTTAATTTGTGATTAAAGTAAAACTTTTAGCTATGTTTCCATTACTTCTAATGTTGGTTTATGTTCTAAGCCTCTGCAAGTGCCAATGATTTTGCTTTCTCAAAATAAACAAACAACAAAGGAAATGTTCCCAACCAATGTAAAAGTGGAAGTTGACATCCATCCTTGAGAGAAAAATTGACAATTACAGAGTTTAATAATTTTCCTGGGAGCTAATCTAATGGCATTCCTTAGCATACACAATTTCAGTGTAACTCTCTGTACTTCTCTATGCAAATTGGAGTGGTGACTACAGCACTGGTGACTTGTATCTCAGCTGTGTCTCAGATAAAACTATATCAATTGAAATTTATTTACTCTTGCTGGGCAAATGAGTTCTGTGGAAGTCTCCTTTGAAAAACTTTTGGCAGTCGGGCAGTTTCATTTAACCTGAGTTGACTCTTTCCTAGTTTTGTTTACCTGTTCAAATTTTGAAAATTTCCCCCATGTTCATGCTTGTACCATATTCCAACTGGTTTTGGTGTGGAAGCCTTAACCTCACCGTTCACCTTGGAGTACCATACCATTTGTCTAATTTAAGTGGCTACCCAGAAGTTTTATCCAGTGGTGAATACAATAGCTCCTGTGCTTATAAATGTGTGAAATACTTGGAGCTGATTTGTCCTATAATTGGGCCTGCACGTGCTCAATTAAATTAGATCCATAAAGGCCCCATAGCGTGTGAGACCATGATATTTTAGAGACCAGTATTTCCTGTAACTGGGCTCATGAAGTTAATGGTCTCCCACAGCTTTTGCAAACCAGAAATTTCCTCAAGAGGACCTTGGGCTTCAAATTATTGATCATCAGAGTAGTGTGTAAAAAACCTTTTGTTTTAAATTATCTGATTTTCCGTATTGGAAATTTTTGTTAAAATGAAGGGTTATTTTGAAAAATAATAAAACCCCTTTATCAAGCAACTTAATATGTGGTCTCAGATTCAATTACTACAAATCAAGTCATGTTCACTGTGAGTCCAATGATAAACGGTATCTCACTGATTATAACACCAGTTTATGAGGGCCACCTTGCCCCCAACACCAATATATTAAGTGTCTACTATATTATGTTTGGTTACATTAGTGTATTGACATATAGTTGTAATAAATATATCAGTGAATGCATTCCATTGTTCAATTTCCTAATGGGTGCTAAGGTAACAGTTGCTTTTACTAGTAAACCAAATTGATGCTCTTGATTATATTTTTATACATAAGTATTTGTTCATAATGTAACTCTGTAATAACATTTATAAAATGTTGGTTGTCTTAACATGCTGTCTCTTCGAACTTATTTGTACCCATTCTTATAGATAAAATCTGAATCTGTCACATAGAAAATAATACTGAGGTCATGGTTACCATGCATTCAATAGCCAAAAACTGTAACTCTAACCCCACCATTATTTGGGGGGATAGTTGGGAAGAATGAAGTCTAAGAGAAACTGATCATGATTGTGAATATCCTATATAATAAAAGCTAATATGCAAATCAACCAAACGGCAGAAGGACCGATCACTATGACATGCACTGACCACCAGGGAGCAGACGCTCAATGCAGGAGCTGCCCCCTGGTGGTCAGTGCACTCCACGGCAGCACTAAGGATATCCGACTGCCAGCCATCAGTCAGACATCCCCCAAGGCCTCCCAGATTGCGAAAGGGTACAGGCCGGGCTGAGGGACCACCTCCTTCCCCGAGTGCACCAATTTTGTGCACCCGGCCTCTAGTATTTTGCATATGGCTAGTGGCTACCATATTGGACAACACGGGTGTAACAAATTCCAGAAGTGTGAGACCCATTGACTGAGATATGAATGAGAAAAAACTTGAAACTTCTTCTAAAAGTTGTATTTATCTTTCTGGTTGTCTTGAATACAGTGAAAACTGCAACCTGACTTAGCAGGCCTCAGGCCATCTCCTTACACAAGTTCAATGACTAGATCTTCCTTCTCAAAATTGAAACATTGGATTTGGAGTAATTTACAGATTAGACCCCTTGACTTTTTTTTAGCTAAAAGATTGCTTATGTGTCAAATCTGACTTATAATGCCCAGATTTTTCTGTAATACATTTATTTTTTAGTAAAATTAAATACTTTTATTTTTAGAAGGTTTAAATTGTAGAATAGACACCAGATGGTCAAAGGCAGGGTACTCTGATAAAGAAGGACATGAGGATTGATACCTGAGATTCACCTGGCCTGGAATTGTCACAGGCTGTTTAAGTTAGAGCAGTGATTCAAACAGATTGCTAGGCCCCACTCCCAGTTTCTTATTCAGGTCTCCAGTGTCCCATGTCTAACAATTTCCCGGGTGATGTTTATGCTTTTGGTCCAGAGACCACACTTTCAGAACCATTGCAGGTAGGGATAAAATTCCTTAAGAGAAATGTGCCACATTCTAAGATACTGTGAAGAATGGAGGTAGAGTAAACCCTTACCATGACTGTTATATATGGAATGTACACCTAATCCAAATCCATGGCCTTTGAGTAAATCACCAGGGGTACTTTGCACTAAGGTCAAAGTACAATCTATAATAATAAAAGCATAATATGCTAATTAGACTGGACAGCTGAACAACCTTCCTGATGAAGGCACGGCAGCTGGGCCAAAGCAGAGGCGGTTAGGGGCGATCAGGCAGGCAGGTGAGCGGTTAGGGGTGATCAGGCAGGTAGGTGAGTGGTTAGGGGTGATCAGGCAGGCAGGCAAGTGGTTAGAGCAGCAGTTCTCAACCTGTGGGTCGCGACGACCCTTTCACAGGGGTCGCCTAAGACCATCGGAAAACACATATATAATTACATATTGTTTTTGTGATTAATCACTATGCTTTAATTATGTTCAATTTGTAACAATGAAAATACATCCTGCATATCAGATATTTACATTACGATTCATAACAGTAGCAAAATTACAGTTATGGGGTAGCAACGAAAATAATTTTATGGTTGGGGTCACCACAACATGAGGAACTGTATTAAAGGGTCGCGGCATTAGGAAGGTTGAGAACCACTGGGTTAGAGGCAATCAGGCAGGCAGGCAGGCAAGTGGTTAGGGGTGATCAGGCAGGCAGGCAGGCAGGTGAGCAATTAGGAGCCAGCAGGCCCGGATTGCGAAAGGGATGTCCGACTGCCAGTTTAGATCCCCTGAGGGTCCCAGATTGCGAGAGGGAGGAGGCCGGGCTGAGGGACGCACACACACGCGCGCGCACACACACACACACACACACACACACACACACACCGTGCATGAATTTCGTGCACCGGGCCTCTAGTACAAAAAAAAAAGTACAATACAAATAGGGCCTGGGTCTATACCTGGTTACTAGATATGTATATGAAACTTTAGTAAACATCACCTCCTTACTGAGACAGGTTTGGACATGTAACTTTAAACCTCTCTGATGAACAGAAGTGAATCTATTTGTGATTATATAACTTTCTTATTTGAAATTATGACAGGTAGGCTTACAATAAAGTTAAAAACTATCCTAGTCATCACAGCACTGGTGACTTGCACAAAGTGTTCACCTGAGCCTGTACCCAGAACAGTATACACCTACCACCTTGAGTGAGCTGTAAAATTCATCTAACACCAAGCTCACTGAACAAGTCGGATTACTGACGTATGTAGTCTCTTGATTCAAGGCATCTCTGAAAGCCTCAAAATCGTGCATCCATTCCACTGCAGAGCTGTGATCAGTGATGTCAGTTTTATCCATGACCACAATGAAAGGTAGTTTGGTTTTGTACAAGATACTGCAGACATAGAGCATATTGTACATAAATCTCTGGGATGGTATTTCTTTTTTTGGGGGGGGGGTGGTACTTCTTGATGTGCCACCATTGTGCCCAAGTCCACATTATTTTGTGACTTCTTTATACTTCCCAGTGTCACAAATGTCATTATTGGCAGGGAAGGGAACTTCATACACAGCTCTGCCTGGATTGATCACATACTAGTAAGATGGAGAGTGTCAGCTACACAGATGTCCTGTGAGCCTCTCAAAGTAGTGCCATGAAAACAGGAATCTTGTCAACCTCATTTTCACTGTATCCCCAGTGCCTGTATTTGAGCCAAATTGATGACAATTACCAGTAAGCAAGATCTTAAATGCTCCTATAATGCATTTAAACAAACCCACCTATTTGGCCTTTTTTAAAAAGGGCACATTTGTATTAGAAAAGTTACTGAAAACAGTCTGGTGATGATGTACCACTTATTTGTCCTACATTTGTTAAGAATATGATGTTCCTTTTAGGGCTAGGTGGATTGGATTAATGGTTAAATGCTTATCTGCGTTGTTACATGAAGAGCATGTTTGTAAAAGTTTAGCTTTCTTTTGGCATACAAAGAAATTCATAAATGTTTGTCAACCTCCCAGCAAAGGAGTCCCCCAAGGTTTAATTCAAAAATAATCACTCAATATTTCCCATATCATCAAAGATAAGTATTTAAAGGGTAATGGGAACAATGAATTTTTTGGAAAGTATGAAATGATAAAATGATAGTATATATCTGGGGTCACTATCAAAATAAAAGAAAGAGAAATCCACCTTTATTAGTATGGAGTCTATACACTATAATATTCCTTGTATATATTGAGTATTGATGAGCTCAACGCAAGGCCTGGTATTCTGTGGAAAGCAAAAGAGCCCAAACTCATGATTCATACAGAGAGTCAAATAAATAATCACTTTGTGTAAGTTTTGCCTGAGTAGTAAAACAAGCCATAGTCTATTATTAGAATACTAGAGGCCCGGTGCACGAAATTCATGCACTGGGGATGGGTGGGGTGTCCCTTAGCCCAGCATGTGCCCTCTTGCAGTCCGGGACCCCTCCCTTGTTACTGCCCACCTGCTTGCTGCTTCCTACCGCTTGGCTTGCTGCCCCTTAGTGCTGCCACGAAGGACTTGGGTCTGCTGGGTGCCGGGCCTGCGGGTTTGTGTCTCTGATACCCCCAGCACCAAGGTGGCAGGCCTTGGGGCTGCTGGGTACAGGCCCCCCTGTTGCGTGTTTGTGTCTTCTATCAGGCCCCCAGCAGCCCCAGCACCACCTAAATAACTTAAGGGCAACTTTATTTAGTCTTTTAAAAGCAATCTAGTTTAAAAATGAGTTGCAGTTAAGACAGAACAAAGAACATGGTACCTAAGAGTGAGATAGACTGACAGAGGAGAGGCTGGGCACTGGTCAGGGGCTTACATGCCAACTGTTCT
>NW_005353785.1:47299-48736 GCF_000412655.1 Myotis brandtii | reverse complement strand
CTCTAACCCAGCCGTGGGCAAACTACGGCCCACGGGCCGGATTCGGCCCGTTTGAAATGAATAAAACTAAAAAAAAAAAAAAGAGACCGTACCCTTTTATGTAATGACTAGAGGCCCGGTGCACGAAATTCGTGCACTGGGGATGGGTGGGGGGTCCCTTAGCCCAGCATGTGCCCTCTTGCAGTCCGGGACCCCTCCCTTGTTACTGCCCACCTGCTTGCTGCTTCCTACCGCTTGGCTTGCTGCTCCTTAGTGCTGCCACGAAGGCCTTGGGTCTGCTGGGTGCCGGGCCTGCGGGTTTGTGTCTCTGATACCCCCAGCAGCCCCAGCACCAAGGTGGCGGGCCTTGGGGCTGCTGGGTACAGGCCCCCCGTTGCGTGTTTGTGTCTTCTATCAGGCCCCAGCAGCCCCAGCACCACCTAAATAACTTAAGGGAAACTTTATTTAGTCTTCTTTTAAAAGCAATCTAGTTTAAAAATGAGTTGCAGTTAAGACAGAACAAAGAACATGGTACCTAAGAGTGAGATAGACTGACAGAGGAGAGGCTGGGCACTGGTCAGGGGCTTACATGCCAACTGTTCTCCACCTGGGAAATGATGTAAAATCGGTTTCTTTAGTTTTCTGCTTAATGGTCTTCTCCAGCACTGAGGTCAGAGGAGCCGCCTTCCAGCCTGTAGGCTGCTTCTCAGAGTCGAAAATTTCGCCATAGGCCTCTGCCTAGGACAGGAGCTCTGAACCCCCAGGGTGCATAAACACACAGGGCTTCCATCAGGCTCCGCTGATCCCAGGCCAGGAGGCCTCTCGGCTCCGTTGATCCCAGGGCCGGGAGGCCTCTCGGCTCCACTGATCCCGGGGCTGGGAGGCCTCTTGGCTCCACTGATCCAGGCAGCCGGGAGGCCTCTCGGCTCAGTTGATCTAGGTTACCGGGAGGCCTCTCAGCTCCGCTGATCCTGGGGTGGGGAGGCCTCTCGGTCCGCTGATCCCGGGCGGGGAGGCCTCTCAGCTCCGCTGATCCCGGGCGGGGAGGCCTCTCAGCTCCGCTGATCCCGGGCGGGGAGGCCTCTCAGCTCCGCTGATCCCGGGCGGGGAGGCCTCTCAGCTCCGCTGATCCCGGGCGGGGAGGCCTCTCAGCTCCGCTGATCCCGGGCGGGGAGGCCTCTCAGCTCCGCTGATCCCGGGCGGGGAGGCCTCTCAGCTCCGCTGATCCCGGGCGGGGAGGCCTCTCAGCTCCGCTGATCCCGGGCGGGGAGGCCTCTCAGCTCCGCTGATCCCGGGCGGGGAGGCCTCTCAGCTCCGCTGATCCCGGGCGGGGAGGCCTCTCAGCTCCGCTGATCCCGGGCGGGGAGGCCTCTCAGCTCCGCTGATCCCGGGCGGGGAGGCCTCTCAGCTCCGCTGATCCCGGGCGGGGAGGCCTCTCGGCTCCGCTGATCCCGGGGC
>NW_005353785.1:44016-44523 GCF_000412655.1 Myotis brandtii | reverse complement strand
ATATACTCACTGATTAGCCAATGAAAAGTGTAGCGGTCGTACGCTAATTACCATGTTTCTCCTTTATTAGTGTAGACTAGAGGCCTGGTACATGAAATTTGTGCACTGGGGAGGGTGTCCCTCAGCCCAGCCTGCACCTTCTCCAATCTGGGACCACTCAGGGGATGTCCAACTGCCAGTTAAGGCCGGATCCTGGCAGTCGGACATCCCTCTCACAATCCAGGACTGCTGGCTCCCAACCACTCGTCTACCTGCCTGCCTGATTGCCCCTAACTGCTTCTGCCTGCCAGCCTGATCACCCTCTAACCACTCCCCTGCCAGCCTGATTGATGCCTAACTGCTCTCCTGCTGGCCCGATCGCCCCCAACTGCCCTTCCCTGCCAGCCCAGTTGCCCCCCAACTGCCCTCCCCTGCAGGGCCAGTTGCCCCCAACTGCCCTCCTCTGCTAGTCTCGTTGCCCCCAACTGCCCTCCCCTGCCAGCCCAGTCGCCCCAACTGCCCCTCCCA
>NW_005353785.1:20450-43619 GCF_000412655.1 Myotis brandtii | reverse complement strand
GTAGCCAATTGATGTTTCTCTCTCACATCAATGTTTCTCCCTTCCTCTCTCTAAAATCAGTAAAGGTTTCCCTTGCCTGTTTGGTTCAGTGAATAGAGAGTCAGTCTGTGGACTGGGGGGTACCAGGTTCGATTCTGACCAAGGGCACGTACCTCAGTTGCTGGCTCTATCCATAGCCTTGTTCGGGGCATGTGCAAGAGACAACCAATGGATTTTATTTATTTATTTATTTATTATTATTATTATTATTATTATTATTTTTAATCCTCACCCAAGGATATTTTTTCATTGATTTTTAGAGAGGTCCCAGGTTCGATTCCAGTAAAGGACACGTACTATAGTTGCAGGCTCCTCCCCAGCCCAGGCCCTGGTCGGGGCTCGTGCAGGAGGTAACTAATCGATGTGTTTCTCTCACATTAATATTTCTCTCAGTCTTTCCCTCTCTCTTCCATTCTCCCTAAAAATCAATGGAAAAATATCCTCGGGTGAGGATTAACAAAACAAAAAAAGTAAAAAGGCAGAGGTGAAATTATTTTCAGCATTATATTTTATTTAACGTAATATATCCAAAATATTGTCGTTTCAACGTGTAATCAAAAGAAAATATAGTTAACATTCTTTTTATTAAATTTTTGAAATCCAGTATGTATCTTACAGTTACAGCACAGGTCTAAACAATTCCACAAATCCTGGCTGGGTAGCTCAGTTGGTTAGAGTGTCATCCTGATATGCCAAGGTTTCAGGTTCCATCTCCAGTCAGAGCATATACAAGAAGCAACCAATGAATGCATAAATAAGTGGAACAACAAATAGATGTTTCTCTTTCCTCTCTCTAAAGAAATAAATTTTTAAAAAAAGAACACAATTCCATAAGTGCAAGGACCCTACCTCCACCTCTGAATGAAAGAAAACTTGGTTTCTTCTTTTTTTTTTTTAAATAGAATTTATTGGGAAACTTGGTTTCTTCTAAAAGTCCTGTTTATTTTTCTGGTTGTCTTGAATGCTATGGAAATTGCAACCTCGCTTTTAGTAGGCTCCAGGCCATCTCCTTGCATGAGTTCAATCACTGGATCTTCTTTATCAAAATTAAATCATTAGATCAGGAGCAAAATAAAGATTAGGCTCCTCAGCTTTTTTTCTTAGGTTACAACTGAACCAAACTGCTCCTGTCATTAATTTTAATACTCACTAATCCTTCTCCCCATCTGTCTTTTAGATATATTGATAGCCACAAAGCAGCTGCTAGTACTGCCTTTGTATATTACACTCTCTACACTGTCACCTCCCCACTTCTTTGTTTCTAATTACTAGTTAAAAAAAAAAAGCCAGGTGACTAATAACAGAAAAGTTCAGACCTCAGGACTAAGTCCAATTTCAAAAGTTATACCCTGCTGATTAAGAGGGAAACAGAAAAACAATCCCTCAAAAGCACAAAGACAATGTGTAAGCAACAACCCACTCTTATGCAATCACATCCCACCCATATTTCCCACTGTGGAACAGAGGTTTGACAAATTATATTTCTCTCCAGTAACCCATAAACAAAGATCGTGATGGGACTGTGGGCTGAGGTTAACATTTAATAACAAATGAGGGGAGATTGTCTGCAAAACAGGCCTTGCAATCAGGCAGACCTAGGTTCAAATCCTAATTCTGCCATTTATTAGGTGTGTATTTTCAGGAAAATTATATAACCCCTCTGTGCCTTAGTATCTTCATTTGTAAAATGAGAATTAAAATCTACCTCATGGACTCATCATAAAAATTAAGCAAGAAAATTAAGTAAGTGCTCAGGGAATGTTATTTCCCTTTCCCTCTCACAAGTTTAACTAGCACTTTTACAGTTAAATGTGTACCAATCCTTTTTATTAAATATCTTTATGGTAAAATATTAAAATATTGATGTGAATAACAGCTGGTATTGAATATTCAAATTCACAAGAGAACTCCTTAATTAATAGTTTAAGATAACATCTGTACATTTAATCTGTGCCATGTAATAAAATAGCTCTTCCTCAAACATCTTTGTTATAAGGTAAATATTTTTAAGGTGAAATTCAGAAGTTACTATTAAGAACATTAATTTAGAGCATGTTCCCCTTCCACAACAAATTAGACATCATTGGAGCAAAAATTGCCCAGATCAGTATGGTTTCTATCTCCTCACACTTTAATCAAGATGTTTCTCTTTATATTGGCAAAAACTATTGGTTAAGTGAGACTCCTGCATCCCTTACAAATGTATCTGGGCATTTAGTACTTGAGAGACCATTGGATTTGACAACACCCAGAAGCAAATGAGGCCATGTGCCTTCTCTCGGACCTCTGCATTTGGAAGCAAGAAAGTGGACTCCGTTCTGGACTCCTTTTAAAACATTTTACAAAACATAAAATTTTTACCTTGTAAAACACAACATAAGTACAGTACTGTATAAGTATCCAAGTTTTTACTACATTTTAGCCCTACTATTGTTTTAAAATATATATTTTATTGACTTCAGAGAGGCAGGGAGAGGGTGACATAAAAACATCAATGATGAAAGAGAATCATTGGCTGCCTCCTGCACGCCCCACACTAGGAATCCAGCCCAAAGCCCTGCCATATGCCCTGACTGGGAATTCATAGGTCCACGCTCAACCACTGAGTGACACTGGCCCTGCGCCCCTACTATTTTTAAAACAGAACAAAGCATTGCAGTGAAAAATATTTCTCTAGTCACGTGCTTTTTGAAAGCTATTTAAGAGATAGATATTAATTTGATGGGTTAGAGATTGCTATTATTCCACTAAATGAAGCTGTTTCTCTCTCTATATTCAAATACATTTCAGGTTGAACTTTCTTAAATATAAAATGCTTACACAGCAAACATTAAAACAATCTTAGTCATGCAAAAGCATACTTTTTCCTAATCTTAGATAAATCAACTCTAAGAAAGCTGTCCAGAGCTACAGGGAAAAAGGACCCCCCCCCCCCCCAGTCCTCCTCACCTTGCCCAATTTAGTCTAATGTTTAAGTAAACAGTAAATTTTGTCTTTAACACTGAATGGGGAAACATTAGAACTGATGAAAACAGTATCCAGACTAAGAAATACATATGAAATCTTTCAGAATATTTGTTAAAATGTCAATATGCAGAAAAAAATTTCAAGCCCTGTTGATAAGGAAACAAAACTAGAAGAAAGTGTATGCTGCAACTTGCTGGGGTCCAGCCCCAGCGGTCCAGGGGTTCCCAAAGGTGTGGATGGAGTCGGCGAAGAATGTTTTACACAGAGACAGTGTTCAGAACTCTCTAGCTTTCCTTAGTCTCCGTGGATCTTCCCTGTGCCTGGCTGAGGCCACACAGAGAGAGATCCTGAGGCAAGCTGAGCCTTTATTTTTATAGTCAGAGATAAACAAGGTAGTGGTTACCAAAGTTACACTGTTCTTGTGAGTTTCACTTGTTTTTGTTCTTGTTGCACTTCCCTCAGCCCATTAGCTTCCCGAGTAAGATCTAGGGAGCGTCATAAGGTCAAGCCTAATTATGCTTAAGAGGACTGTGCCCTCTAAGCTGGGACTTGTTTGTGACTTTGCCCACAGATCAGTCCGAGGCTTAACCCTATATCAGCTCCCCACAGCAACTTATAAAAGTTGTCTCAAATTTAAGCTAATTCAAGGACTATTAATCGTGTCAATCTAACATGCAGTTTCATCACAAAATCATCTTATTCGTTCGCAAGTTCCCAAGCCTCACGGCTTCATCATGCATCAGCATAGAAGGACAACCCAGCATTTAGGGACAAAGACAGAAAGTGTCCCCTTTTAAAACAGAAGTTGGTAAGAATAAAAATAGGTCACCTGACTGCAAAAGTCTCCCCAGTATGGGAACTGAATTAGATTTGTTTTCAAGGCATATGTTTAGAGAAATGGCACTTTCTCCAAGTAAGTGCTTAGTTAAAACAACTGCTTAAAATCCAGTATTTTGCTCTTATGTTTATGAAAATCAGAAAAAATTACTAATTTCACCATAGATTAAAGTTAATAGCTATAGTTGATAATCAAGTCTTATAAAAAATTAGAATAAAATAAGAAGGAAAGAAAAGTAAATCTTTGTACCTCTTAAATTTATGAATATGGTAAAGTTCTGATAACACTTAAAATGAACTTGAAAAGAATGGGGTAAATGATTATGCCTTAAAAGTCCCCTATATTCACATATTTTCTGAAATTAAAGTATTTTAGAATTGGCAAATGAAAAAAGAAAAGCAACAAAATTATGATTTGGAAATTATAATTTGTTTTGCTTTTAAAAAGCAATTTTTAAGTGTATAAGACATCTAAATAACATTGCACAATAGTGAGATATGTAACAACTAGAGTTTTAAGTAGAAACTATTTCACAAATTGGTTTTTTATTTCTCAAAGTGTTTAAGGATAAAATATGGTGTTTTTAATTTTTCACTAATTTAAAGTGAACTAATTTAATAATATTAATTAGCTTATATTTTCTAATCAATGTTTCTTCCCTGTGACCTGTTCTAATGAACATATTTAAAGAAATTCCAGTGAGTCATCTCCCATATTTCTTTCCATAAGTAAATTATATTCTCCAAGAGGGCCAGCCTCTTCAACCAACCAACCAGCCTACCTAGTAGTCTCAGCAGATTTAAAAACTGGTTCTCAATCTTGTTCATTCATTCCTGTTCTAATGGAGTTAATAGTCCTTTACAAGTCATTAATTAGTTTAAATACAATAGCAAACAAATCATTGTTATGGTTCATTATATCTACTCACTCTTTTACCTGCCATAAAAAGTATAACAAAGTATACATACAAAGTGTAAAAACATATAATGCAAAGTATACATTTACATGTGTCAGTCTGCATGGTGACAGGTATGATTTCATTAGGAATTATTGTTGAGAGACTCAGATATTAAGAATACAATTTATTTAGTCTAATTTTTACTGCCTTAATACAATTACACACTAAACCAGTGATGGCAAACCTATGACACGTGTGTCAGAGGTGACACGCAAACTCATTTTTTTGGTTGATTTTTCTTTGTTAAATGGCATTTAAATATATAAAATAAATATCAAAAATATACATCTTTGTTTTACTATGGTTGCAAAGATCAAAAAATTTCTATATGTGACACGGCACCAGAGTTAAGTTAGGGTTTTCCAAAATGCTGACACGCCGACTCAAAAGGTTCGCCATCACTGCACTAAACATAAGTGTTCTGAAGGGTTTTCAAATATATTTTAACTAGAGGCCCAGTGCATAACATTTGTGCACTGGGGGTGGGTATCCCTCAGCCCGGCCTGCACCCTCTCACAGTCTGGGACCCCTCGGGGGATGTCCACCTTCCGGCTTAGGCCTGCTCCCCCTGTGGGAGCACACTGACCACCAGGGGGCAGCTCCTGCATTAAGCATCTGCCCCCTAATAGTTAGTGCATGTCATAGCGACTGGTCATTCCACTGTTCAGTCTATTTTCATATTAGCCTTTTATTATATAGAATGACCTAATTCTTACAAGTTACTAAATAACTTAAATAAATTTCTGATTGCTGAGACCTCAGAAGTGATGGTTATATTGACATAGGATGCATACACATTTTCCCCTTTCATTATAACTCAGTTTCAGTGGATACTCTTTTAGAAATTGGAACATTTAAATCCTCAACAAAATATTAGAAAACTGGATCCAACAATACATTAAAAAGACCAAGTGGGATTTATTCCAGGGATGCATGGCTGGTACAATATCTGCAAATCAATAAACGTGATATACCACATAAACAAAATGAAGGATAAACTACATGATCATATCAGTAGATGCAGAAATGGCATTTGATAAAATCCAGCACCCATTTATGATAAAACTCTCAGCAGAGTGGGAATAGAGGGAACATTCCTCAATGTAATAAAGGCCATATATGACAAACCCTCAGCCAACATCATACTCCTTGGGCAAAAACTACAAGTGTTTCCCTTTAGATCAGGAACAAGACAGGGATGTTGCTTTCACCACTCGTATTCTACATAGTACTAAAAGTCCTAGCCACAGCAATCAGACAAGAAGAAATAAAAGTCCTCCAAATTGGAAAGAAAGAAGTAAAACTCATTATTTGCAGATGACATGATACTGTATACAGAGAACCCTAAAGTTTCCACCAAAGATTATTAAACTGAAAAATGAATTCAGTAAAGTAGCAGGATACAAAATAAATACCCAGAAATCAGTTTCATTTTATACACCAATAATGAACAATCAGAAATGAAAACTAAGAAATCAATCCCATTAACAATTGCTTCAAAAAGAATAAAATACCTAGGAATAAATTTAACCAAGGATGTAAAAGACCTGTAGTCAAAAAATTATGACACTGAAGAAAGAAATTGAAAAAATACAAATAAGTGGAAGTATATACCATCTTCATGAGCAGGAAGAATTAACATCATTAAAATGTCCATATTACCCAAAGCAATCTATAGATTCAATGCAATTCCTATCAAGATACCAATGGCATATTTCAGAGAACTAGAACAAATATTCCAAAAATTTATATTGAACCACAAGAGACCCCAAATAGCCACAGGAATGTGGAAGGAAAAAAAATAACAGAGTTGACCCTAGCTGGTTTGGCTCAGTAGATAGAGTGTCAGCCTGCAGACCAAAGGGTCCCGGGTTCAATTTTGGTCAAGGGCACGTACCTAGGTTGCAGGCTTCTCTCTGGCCTGGGCCTTGGCCGGGGCTCGTGCAGGAGGCAACCAATCAATGTGTTTCTCTCACATCGATAGTTCTCTCAGTCTTTCCCTCTCTCTTCCACTCTCTCTAAAAAAAAAAAAAAGTTAATGGAAAAGTATCACCCTAAGGTGAGGAAATAAATAAATAAATAAATGGAAGGAATCACACTACCTGATATAAAACTGTACAATAAGTCCATAGTCATCAAAATAGCATGGTACTGACATAAAAACATACATATAGATCAATGGAGCAGAATAGAGAGCCCAGAAAGAAATCCATGCCTTTATAGTCAATTAGTATTTGACAAAGGAGACAAAAACATACAATGGACTAAAGGTAGTCAGATTTGAAACCACAAAAATCCTAGTAGAAAACATAGGCAGTAAAATTTTGGACATTTCTCCTAGCAATATTTTTTCTAATATATTGCCTTGGGTGAGAGAAACAAAAGAAAAATTAAGCAATGGGATTATATCAAACTAAAAACTGTTTTCACAGCAAAGGAAACCATCAAAAAAATTAAAAGACAACCTACTGAATGGTAGAACATATTCAGTATGAACATATTAACTCTGATAGGGGTTAATATCCAAAATTTATAAAGATCTTAATAAAAAAACTCAACACTAAAAAAAATCCAATTAAGAAATTAGCACAAAACCTAAATACTGTAGATACTTCTCCAAAGAGGACATAGAGATGACCAATAGACATATGAAAGATGCTCAACATCACTAATCATCAGAGAAATGCAAATTAAAACTACAATAAGATATCACCTCACACCTGTCAGAATGGCTGTCATCTACACTAATAAAAGAGAAACATGGTAATTAGCGTACGACCGCTACCCTTTTCATTGGCTAATCAGTGAGTATATGCAAATTAACTGACAGCCAAGATGGCGGCCGGCAGCCAGGCACTGAAGCGGAGCACGAGGCTTTCTTGCTGCAGACTCCAACGTTCCCCGCCTCACTTGCCGGCCTCTCATCTGCAAGTCTAAGCAACTATATACTATGTTGCAAATAAGAAGGTAAACAAAACCCCAGAAAACAGCCGGACTGAAACCCAGCCGGACCGAAACATTGTATCCATGTTTTCAGCAGCGAGGCCTCAGAGCTAAAGCTGGCCCAGAAAAAAAAAAAAAAAAAAAGAAAACAAGGAGCGGTTGGAAGCTTCAGTCACTCGCCAGCCGGAAAACAGCCCTCAGCCCCTCACCCAGACTGGCCAGGCACCCCAGTGGGGACCCACACCCTGAAGAGTGTGTGACCAGCTGAAAACAGCCCTCAGCCCCTCACCCAGACTGGCCAGGCACCCCAGTGGGGACCCACACCCTGAAGAGTGTGTGACCAGCTGAAAACAGCCCTCAGCCCCTCACCCAGACTGGCCAGGCACCCCAGTGGGGACCCACACCCTGAAGAGTGTGTGACCAGCTGAAAACAGCCCTCAGCCCCTCACCCAGGCTGGCCAGGCACCCCAGTGGGGACCCACACCCTGAAGAGTGTGTGACCAGCTGAAAACAGCCCTCAGCCCCTCACCCAGACTGGCCAGGCACCCCAGTGGGGACCCACACCCTGAAGAGTGTGTGACCAGCTGAAAACAGCCCTCAGCCCCTCACCCAGACTGGCCAGGCACCCCAGTGCCCCCTCCACGGGCCCTGCTCTGTGTGTGACGGGGTAGAGCCATAACCTCCCCATTGGCCCTGCCCTGAGTGTGACAGGGTGCAGCGCCGCAACCTCCTGATCCGCCCTGCTCTGTGCATGACGGGGCGGCGCCCCAACTCCCCAATCGGCCCTGCTCTGAGCCTGACCAGGGGCTGCACTTAGGGATTGGGCCTGCCCTCTGCCACCCGGGAGCAGGCCTAAGCCAGCAGGTCGTTATCTCCCGAGGGGTCCCAGACTGCGAGAGGGCACAGGCCGGGCTGGGGGACCCCCCTCCCCCGCCCCCCGAGTGCACAAATTTTTGTGCACTGGGCCTCTAGTCAATAAATAAAAAAATAACAAGTGCTGATGAGGATGTGGAGAAAATGGATCGCTAGTGCACTGTTGGTAGGAATGCAGATTGGTGCAGTCACTGTGGAAGCAGTATGGAGTTACCTCAAAAAATTAAAATTGGTGCTGACTTTATGACCCAGTGATTTCACTTCTGGTAATTTATCCGAAGAAACCCAGAACACTAATTTGAAAGAATATATGCATCCATATGTTCATTGCAGCATATTTACAATAGCCAATATATGGAAGCAGCCCAACTGTCCATCAGTAGTTGAGTGAATAAAAAAGGTGTGATACATTTACAGAATGGAATACTGCTCGGTAGTAAAAAAAGAAAAAAAAAAGGAAACCTTACCCTTTGCAACAGCATGGATGGACCTGGAGGGCATTATGCTAAGTGAAATAAGTCAGTTAGAGAAAGACAAATATGTGACTTCACTCACATGTGGAATCTAATGAACAAAATGAACTAACAAGCAAAATAGAAACAGAGTCATAGAGAGCAGGCTGATAGCTGTTGGCGGGGCGGGGTGGCACTGGTTTAGGGCTGGGAGTGTGGAGGGATTGAGCAAAAAAGAAATAAGAGAGAAAACTCATGGACAGGAACAAGTGTGGTGATTGCTTGGGGGAGGGATATAGGGGGAGGTGGAGGAGGGCATAAGGGTGATAAATGGTGATAGACAGAGATTTGACTTGGGGTGGTGAACACAATACAGTGTGCAGATGATGTGTTGTAGAATTGTGTACCTGAAACCTGTGTAAGCAGTCACTGTGGAAGCAGTATGGAGTTACCTCAAAAAATTAAAATTGGTGCTGACTTTATGACCCAGTGATTTCACTTCTGGTAATTTATCCGAAGAAACCCAGAACACTAATTTGAAAGAATATATGCATCCATATGTTCATTGCAGCATATTTACAATAGCCAATATATGGAAGCAGCCCAACTGTCCATCAGTAGTTGAGTGAATAAAAAAGGTGTGATACATTTACAGAATGGAATACTGCTCGGTAGTAAAAAAAGAAAAAAAAAAGGAAACCTTACCCTTTGCAACAGCATGGATGGACCTGGAGGGCATTATGCTAAGTGAAATAAGTCAGTTAGAGAAAGACAAATATGTGACTTCACTCACATGTGGAATCTAATGAACAAAATGAACTAACAAGCAAAATAGAAACAGAGTCATAGAGAGCAGGCTGATAGCTGTTGGCGGGGCGGGGTGGCACTGGTTTAGGGCTGGGAGTGTGGAGGGATTGAGCAAAAAAGAAATAAGAGAGAAAACTCATGGACAGGAACAAGTGTGGTGATTGCTTGGGGGAGGGATATAGGGGGAGGTGGAGGAGGGCATAAGGGTGATAAATGGTGATAGACAGAGATTTGACTTGGGGTGGTGAACACAATACAGTGTGCAGATGATGTGTTGTAGAATTGTGTACCTGAAACCTGTGTAATTTTGTTAACCAGTGTCACCCCAATAAATTCAATATATAGGGGAAAAATTGGAACATTTTGAGTTTCCTGAAGAGCCTTGAAAGATATATTCTCAAAATTAAGGAACTTAGATTTAAAAAAAAGCTAAAACATTTACATTTTGTTTGGGCATACATTCATTTCATATTCCCGTTAAAATTTTTATGAACAACAAAAAAGTAAAATATTTATTAAATACTGCTGCAAATTTAGTTATTTGCCATTCTTATATAGTTTTTTGAAATACTATGCTTAGAAATACTATATCCTAAGTAGCTGATTTGTATACAGAGAGGGAAGTTGGCTGGATATCATTATTATTTGACAAATGCCATATGACCTTCTGTTTGGGGACTATCAAATACCTTGAATTGAAATGTTCATGATTACCCCTGGGATAAATCCAGCTGCTTGTTTTGGATCCAGAACATTTTTAAAAAAGGAAAAGGAAAAAAGTAGCTGCCAACAGAAAACCACAAAACCAGTATAACAGTCTGCTAGAAAAGGGTTGATCAGGCCTTTGCATTACTGCACAATGGGACAGTTGGAATGCAGAATTGTCCAAACTCCAAGACATCTAGATTTTTTTAACCTTCTTACACTGGATACAATAGAAAGAATATTCTTATATTTGGTTCATGTGTAATTTGCAAATTTTGATGGCTGAAATTGGAAAAGCATTAGTAACTTCCTACTGGCCTGTCACCATTGGGCAGATTTTTTTCAAATTTAAATTTACTCACTAAACTGGAAGATCCTTAAGGGTAAGGGCCGCTTGTGTATTATTCAACTTTATGCCACATCACCTAGAACCTAGGAGATATTCAAAAATGTCCTTGAGCTGAACTGACCTTGCCTGAGTAAACGTGTCAGATATACATAAATGTAGGCTAACTTGACAGAAAATTAATTTTGAAACTTAAATTGCCTAAGAGAAAACAGGATCTTCCTGTATTTCTACTCTCAGGAATGTGGGTAAACTAGGTTCCCTTTAAGCATAGTGCCTAAAGAGGCTGACATGTGTTAGTTTAACCTCTTTGATTTGGGTTCCCTGCGTGATCTAATGTTTAGAAAGTGATAAGGCTCCCCTGATTAACACCAATGACCTGAGGCCTCAGACCCAGAGGAAGCAGGAAACAATACGTATTTAGTCCACATCACCAAGGCAACACAGTCAATGTACCTCCGCATAGTAGAAAAACAAGCACAGATGCTGATGTTGAATATTTAAAAAGTATTCCCTACACCCACCGTAACAGTGGTTAGAAAAAAAGGATAACTTATTTCAGAAACCAAGACATTACAAGGTTTTAATTTCTGTACTATGTGTGCTTTGTTTTTCATTACTAATACTCCATAGGCAATCTTGGTCAATTAACATTACCTTAGCACCAAAAGTAAAGGTTTCAAGTTTAGTATTTGTTTTGTTTTTACTGCTTTTCAAAGAAGGGAAAAAAGTATGCTTACTCTTCCATTTCAAAGTTTAGTTTTGACACTGACTCAGATATTCTCTTTTTAAGACTACTATAAGGAGCTATATAGGCCTCAAATAGGGTCTCTCCGTCCCCAGATGGGCAGATATCTGAATTTGAAATTGGTAAGTCAGCATAAAATGAAACATCTTTTGAAGAAACCTACTCTGAAAGATGATTTATAAATGTGGTACTAATGAGATCATTTACATTTTTATCCATCAGGAATAAACAATAAAATATAACAATATGGTATGCTGTAGTATATAACTGTTATAACAAAGGAAAATATTTTATGTATAACTTAAAAAGAATACAGGAAGTAAAATATCAGGGTGCCTCTACAGGCTCGGAAACAAATATGGCAGACATAAGCCTTCTAATTAATGATGAAGCAGGAAAACCTCTCTAAGCCTTGCCCCAGCCCAGATGAAATATTCCCCCAAATTATTAACCTTCCTTTGCTCTTAGCCATGTTCACCAAGAAACTTGCAGTTTACTAATTATTTACCCTAAGCAAACTTACCACTCTAAATACATCTACACTCTAACATAGGAATCTCAAAGTCCTACCAGTTTCATTAGTGGGAAATCATTTCTCAATCTGAGGGTCAGACCTTGAGAGGCCCAGCTGTAACAGCCAGCCAAATGGTCTCTCTCTTTTTCTGTCCCTCACCTTTTTCACCAACTTCTAACTGTAACACAGGCCACCACAGCTTGTAAATGTCTGTATCCATCTGAAAAGTAAAACCACGTCACATACTTGTAAACAACCAAATAAAGATGGCTGAGACACTAGAATAACAGCAAGGTTATTAGGATGAAAGGCCTATCATCACTATATAAGTTCATAACAGCTCATGTAACTCCCAAAACTGCTTACTGATCTTACTGAAGTAGGTCCACTTATGATAGAAGATGCACATTGTTTGAGGAATACAGTGGAGACCCAAATCTGAAGTTCTGGCACCTATATAGTTTCAAGAGAGGATACTAAGTAAATGGAACCTGAATCTACTCTTATCTGTTTACAGGCTGGACAGGGGGCATAAAAACAAGTTAAATTACTTTACAGCAATATAATCATCAAAACTCCAGAATGTGGGAAGAAACTCTGTAAGACAAAACAACTAAATTTCTTAAATAAAGAGGAAAAGAAAGAGGGGGAACTTACAGATTAAAAGAGATTTCAATAAATAACAACCAAATGCAATAAATGGACCTTGTCTGGTTTCTGTTTCAAGCAAACCAACAGTTTAAAAAAATTTAAAAAGAGAGGCAATCAAGTCAATTTGTCACATATTTGGACACTGTCCAGATATTTGATTGTATTAAGAAACAGTTACATTTTTTAGGTGTGACAACTACATTGTGGTTATGTTTGTGTTTTTTTAAAAGAAAACCACTTATCTTTTAAAAGATCCATACTAAAGTAATTATGGATAAAACTGTATATCTGAGATTTGCTTCAAAATAATCAGGGACTGGGGCGGGAAGGAATAAGTGAGATATAGATGAAATAAAACTGCTTATGAATTGAAGCTAGGTGATGGATATAGAAAGGGTCCATTATACTATTCTCCCCATACTTTTGTATATGTATGGAATTTTCCATCGTGAAAAGTTTAAAAACAACAATGAACAAACAACACACAAAAAGAGAAGGGGCACTTCTAGGTGTCCTGGGATAATGGGATAAAATTCCCAATTAGTTTCCAGCCCCATGAAGTTGGCAGATTCTCAGGGGGGGTGGGGGGGGAGTGGTCAACCGTGTACTGGCAAGTTCATTTATCAAGTCCTGCCCTTCATCTTACAGTACATCATTAGCCTAAGAAAGGACATGAAGTTGTCTGAGTTTGGTTACTTACCAGATACCTTTTAATGTCCAAGTTTGTTCCTACCCAATTTTAACTGGAGTTTAAGAAAAACTAAAATAATTTTTGAAGCTAACAGAATTTTAGCATCTTTTGAATTTATTCAGCACAACTACAGAGGTATTGTCTTCATGCTGTCACACACAGACACAAACACAGACACAGCGCAATGTCCATATTTAGCCCAAGTGTTTTCCTTCTGAGGCTCACTTATACGTCTTCATATGCCACAGCCCATCATTTAAATAATGGATATTTTCAATGCCAATTCCTTTGTTGACTTTCTCACTGTAGAAGGAAAAAAGCACATAAACATATCATTGTGCGTTTTTATAGGCTTAGTCATGGTAAATATAATTCAAAGTGCATTGCTATTTTGCAATTATTGAATTACATGTAGGGAATTTATTTATATTACACTCACATTACTGTCTACATTAAACTACATTACTCTGGGGCAATTCATGTCTTACAGTAATTCTAGTGATCTATTGGGTGTATAGAAACAGAGTAATAATGCGTCAACATATCAGGAGAAAATCAAAGTGTTACAAATTTTTTTTAACATTAAAGAATAGCATAATTTTAATCACATTGATTAGGCAAACTAAAAGGAGATATATAATTCAGTTGGTATGAACTATGGGAATATTCACACAATACTAATTAAGTTTAAAAAGTTGTAGATGTTCTGGAATATAGTTTAGGAATATACATTAAAAATCCTAAACAATGCTAATACTATGAACCAGAAATTTCAGATTTATGGATTTAAAGTAAGGCAGTAATAAGAAGAAATACGCAAAGATATCAAAAACTTAATAGCATTAATTACACAGTATACATATAGTTATATATTTAGTACCCAGTAAGTTAATGAGGTTAATATTAATGGAAACAAAATAGGGAATCAAGACATGACTGCAGTCTCCCATTCAAAATGGAGATTTACATCTTTTTTTTTTTTACAACTAACCCTAAAATGAAATTAATAGCAATAATGTATTCTTCGATTGAGTTGCAAAGTTCTTAAATATCTACATTTTGATAATATATATTTAATATTTCCTTACTATTCTATACCACTAGGTCAAAATATAAGACAAATACTGTGTGGTGACAAACTATGTCACTGTTTTAAAAATTTGTAGCAAGCCCTAACTGGTTAGGCTCAATGATAGAGCATCAGCCTGCGGACTGAAGGGTCCCAGGTTCGATTCTGGTCAAGGGCATGTACCTTGGTTGCGGGCACATCCCCATTAGGGGGTGTGCAGGAGGCAGCTGATCAATGTTTCTCTCTCATCAATGTTTCTAACTCTCTATCCCTCTCCCTTCCTCTCTGTAAAAAATCAATAAAATATATATTTTTTAAAAATTGTAGCAAAACATCTTTCCTTCCACCTAATTTAAATCATACTAAATAAAAAATTCCTAAAATGCCACATACATACATACATACATACATACAAAACAGTTACATTGGCACACGGGTTCTTTTCAGAGTGCTTAAAAAAGAATGCAATCCCAGAGACAAAATATGTTTCACTGGCTTTCTAAGTGTTAGGAAAAATCAGAAATGAGGCTTCTGTGCTTACATATTTGTAAGATGTGGTATGAATGAGAGCAAATTTCCCCTGTCATTCTGATGCTTTTGAGATAGGTTACCCATATCTCAAAAGCTAAGGGGGCCTAACGTGAGACTTACATATCTTCTGCAGACATCTTCATGACCCCAACACACAGAGCATGCTGTTTTCCTTCTGCCATGATGGCCTGGAAACACACAGCTAAGAAATATTTCTCAAAATGCCTTGGAGAGGTGGTGTCAAATAATGATCACATTACTAGTTAAGCTGCATTGAACCCATCTCATATCCTTGCCTACACCAATAACTCCTTCAGGGCAGGGACCTATCAGAGTCTCTGTGCACACTGTGAATAAATACTCAATAAATGCTATATTAATGAATCTAATAATCATTCTTGGTTTTTAAGTCAGATGTTAATACTATAACCTAATGCCAACAAAACCAGAATAAGTCATGCAAAAAAAAGAAATTTTTTAACCTAAATATTAAAAACTGTGAAATAAATAAATATCAATTTTTCTAGTGTTTTAACCATTGAATGGTGGTTTTACGTAAAGGACACAGTAAAACAATAATTATATGTCTAGTCTATCTTTAAGAGCCCAACGTAAGCAAGCGTCAACCTAGAACAAACAGAGCATTTTTGGTTATCATTTGAAGCATCTAGAATGTTAAACACTGCAGTACATATTTTTAAAAGTAATGGTTCAAGGATACACAGTACCCTTTGTACTAGCTTTGCAACTTTCTAAAAGCCTACAATTATTTCAAAATAAAAATTATTTTAAAAGTAAAGTCTAAGTACTAGGAAAATTTCCCATTTAAAGGAACTTCAGGCCCTAGCCTGTTTTTCTCAGTGATTAGAGTGTTGGCCGGAGGACTGAAGGGTCCAGGGATGGATTTTCCCAGTCAAACCTCGGTTGCAGGCTAGACCCTGGCCCTGGTTGGGGCACCTGCAGGAGGCAACCAATCGATGTGTCTCTCTCATATCAATGTTTCTCTTCTCTCCTACTCCCTTCCACTCTCTCTAAAAATCAATGGGAAATAATATCCTTTGGTGAGGATTAACAACAAAAAAGAAACTCCACAACTCTAAACTTGCAACACTTAGAAAAATCATAAACATAAAAAGGTAACCTATTTTTACAGAATACTTTTCTCTACCGATTTTTAATTCATTCATTCAATGTTCCACAAATATTTAAGCACCTATTATGTGACCAGTATCTATGTCAATACAAACTATTCCTAAGATATAAACATACAACTTATACTACCCCTTACATATAACTTCCACAACAGAGGACAGCCTCCTTTTGAACACAAGACACATTCTTAAACCCATTCCAATATCCTTCCCACTCCACAGTGATTCCCCATTCCCACCATGTATGGTTCCTTCTCTCAACTTGAGGCAAATGGCCACTTTATCTGTGACAAAGTTGGCAAAAACCTATTTAATTTAGAATATAGCTGACACAGCACCATATACCTAAATGGAAATAATGCAGAATTACTCAGCTCTGAGTTGAATAGATCCTTAAGGACTATCTGGGACCTTAACAGACTGGTTGGCAAAAACCTGTCCAGGCTAATTGGCAAAAACTTATTTAATCTAGAATATAGCTGAAACAGCACCATATAAAAGGAAATAAATACAGAATTACTCATGTTGAATAGACCCTTAAGGATTATCTAGGACTTTAACATTTCTCTTTGAGAAATCATATTCTGAGGCCCAAACAACCAACTTAAAATGAACTTTAAAAGTTGGGAATTGCCAGCATTTTCCACTACTCACTTTACCTACTTTTAGCACTCTACCTGTTACCTATGTTCTTTTCCCTTTGAGTCCTTTTATTCCAATGTCAAACATAAAAGTAGCAAGCTGATGTCCAAAGAAGTGGTCCAATCATATCAGATATATCCTCTCCATTAATAACCAAGAGTTTTATACTGTGTCCTGAATCCGATAACATTTGGGCCCTAACTAGGCTGAAATGCAGCTGGGACTCTTTTATTACCTGTTCTTTTTTAATTTCTAAATTGGGTCACAATTTAATCTCAAGAAATAATGTTACTTCCCACATTTTCAAATGTAACCAGAAAGGCATGAGGTAATAGTAACAGTCACCTCCAAAAAAGTACACCTAATGTTCCTTTGGATGATAGATCTTTCAGTAATGACATAAATATATGTTTTTCGACAGTTAGAGCCTGAGAAGGATACAACAATCGTATCTACTGCAGCAGGGTAAAGTTTAGCTCCAGGAGAAGTTAAGCCTGGACACATGATATTTGCTCCACTGAGTACAAATTTGATGGCTCCTTTATCAACCTGCTGGTGTGGCAAGATAAAGGGATCTAGAAGAAAATAAATACATTACATAAATTAATAAGAGTAATGACTCATCAGAAAAAAAGGCAAAGGACATAGACAAATATTTCCCAAAATTACAGTACTCTGACAGATGCAAAATAAAACTGAAATACCATCCTTCACTTAGCAAATTAGCAAATATTTTTATCAATATTTTTAAAATCTTTATTGTTGAGAGTATTACATATGTCCCCTTTTTTTCCTCTTTGACTCTTTCAGCCCACCCCCACCCTGACCCCGGGCCTTCATCACCCTATTGTCTGTATCCATGGGTTATGCATATATGCATACAAGTTCATTGGTTGATCTCTTCCCACCCACCCACTCTTCCCTCAAGAATGGACCTGGAGAGCATTATGCTAAGCGAAATAAGCCAGTCAGAGAAAGATAAATATCACATGATCTTACTCATATTTGGAATCTAATGAATAACATAAACTAATGAACAAAAATAGATTCAGAGAAATTAGTAAATATTTTTAAGAAAAATAGTTTCCAGTACTAGCAAGAGTGTAGGAAAACTGGCATTCCCATATACTGCTAGAAGGCTTATAAATTACTACAACCTTTCTTTAGGACTACTTGGCAACATGTATCAACAGCCTTAAAAAGGTTCAAACTCTCTTGACTTAGTAATTCTACTTCTAAGATTTTATTCTAAGAAAAAATGAGAGATGTACAATATAGTTAGAAAGATTTTCATTGCCACAGT
The DNA here is from genome assembly GCF_000412655.1 of Myotis brandtii. Classification (NCBI taxonomy): domain Eukaryota; kingdom Metazoa; phylum Chordata; class Mammalia; order Chiroptera; family Vespertilionidae; genus Myotis; species Myotis brandtii. The sequence goes on along the minus strand of NW_005353785.1, from coordinate 25,391 downwards.
AATATTTATAATAGAAATAAACTGGAATCAACTTAAATGTCCAAAAATAAAGTAAGCGATATATGACTTAAGGTGTATCTACAACATCTATATAATAGAGCCATGTTCTTGAAGAATACATAATACCCTGGGAAGTGTTCATAATATAATGTTAAAAGGGAAAAGCAGAATGAAAAATTACCAAAAATATCAGTGGTTGCTAGGGGAGAGGCAGGAGAGAGGGATGAATAGGTGAAGCGCAGAGGATGTTTACGGAAGTGAAACTATTCTATATGATATTTTAACAGTGACCATTATTCATTTGGCAAAACCCACAGAATGTACAAGACAAAAAATGAACCCTGATGTAAACTATGGATTTTGGTTATCAATAATGTATCAATATTGGTTCATCAATTGTAAAAAATGTATCACATTAATGCAACATATTAATAACAAGAGAAGGGTGGGTACTCTCTGCTTTCTGCTTAGTTTTCCTGTAAACCTAAAACTGTTTTAAAAAATAAGTCTATTAATTAAAAAAAACTATATAACAGAGAGCCTAACTTAAAAAGGAAAAATATACACATTTACACATACATACAAACACACACACCATACAGGAAATAACTGGATGGAAGTATACCGCTATGTTAACAATGATTATCTCTAGGTCACGGGAATACAGGTAATTTTATTTCTATATTTTCCTGATATCTAGAATAAACACATATTCATTTTGTAATCTTAAAAAAATATTTTTGTGTGTGTATCTACAAATAATTCATAACCTAACAATTAAAGGGTCCCTGGAGGATTTTAAACAATGCTTGGGGGGAAACTTTTTAGGCCTCTCAGGATTCTCTAGGAATAACAACAACAATAATTGGTAAAATTTATTCACTTTAATGTTTTACCAGTAGCCATCACACTTATCAGATAATAACACTACAAATTAATTTAAACATGACTCCAAATTAATTTAAACAACTTACTGATAAAAAGGAACATGAATGGCCCTGGCTGTAGTGGCTCGCTGGTTAAAGCGTTGGCCTGCGCGCCAGGCCTAAACAACGAAAGGTCTTGAGTTCAATTCCAGTCAAGGGCACATACCTCGACTGCAGGTTCGATTCCCTGGCCCCCAGGTCGGGCGCATGAGTGAGGCAACCAGTGGATGTGTCGCTCTCACATCGATGTTTCTCTCTCTACCTCTCTCCCCCTTTCCACTCTGTGAAAATCAATGGAAAAAATATTCTCATGTGAGGATTTAAAATTAAAAAAACACAGCCCAGCCGGCATGGCTCAGTGCTTGAGCATTGACCTAAGAACCAGGAGGTTATGGTTCGATTCCGGATCGGAGCACATGCCTGGGTTGTGGGCTCAATTGCCAGTGTGGGCATGCAGGAGGCAGCCAATCAAAGATTCTCTCTCATCATTGATGTTTCTATCTCTCTCTCCCTCTCCCTTCCTCTCTGAAAATAAATAAAAAAATATATTTTAAAAAATAATGCCTAGCTCCTAAGGCTTAAAAAAAAAAAAAAGAATGTGAATGAATACATTTACTATTCATAAGCCATAATTTGTTTTCCAGATCTCCATCGTCATTAACAGCTGAACAGCTACCCTTTAATAATGATGATGATGATGATGATGATAATTAGTGCTAGTGCACACTGTATAAACAATTACTAAATCATTATAATGGTTACCATTTATGAGCACTTACTACATTTTAGATGCTGTGTTAGCTACATTACATATATTATCTCATTTAATCCTCACAACCCATAATATATGTCCATATTAAAAACCACTGTGTCCACCCTAACCGGTTTGGCTCAGTGGATAGAGCATCAGCCTGCGGACTGAAGGGTCCCAGGTTTGATTCTGGTAAAGCAGGGGTCCTCAAACTACGGCCCGCAGGCCACATGCAATTTATGATCTGAGCATTGTATTATGATTCTTTAGGTATTAAGTTGTTTTTTTCTCCTGTTAATCTTGTCTTGTGTCAATTTTATTTTATTACTAATCCAGCCATAAGAACTAAAGAAGGGCCCTAACTGGTTTGGCTCAATGGATAGAGCAGGTTCCATTCTGGTCAAGGGCATGTACCTTGGTTGCGGGCACATCCCCAGTAGGGGGTGTGCAGGAGGCAGCTGATCGATGTTTCTCTCTCATTGATGTTTCTAACTCTCTATCCCTCTCCCTTCCTCTCTGTAAAATATCAGTAAAATATCTATTTTTTTAAAAAAACACTGTGTCCATATCTACAATGAAGAGAAACATGCAAATTAGCCATCCCTCAGCCCTCACCCAGGCTGGCCAGGCACCCCAGCGACCCCAGCGGGGACCCCCCACCCTGAAGGGGGTGTGGCCAGCCTGAAAACGGCCCTCAGCCCCTCACCCAGGCTGGCCAGGCCCCGTTCTTGCCTCCTTTGCCAAATATTAATTGATCTTAAAGGTGTGGGTTTATTTCTGGGCTCTATATTCTATTCCATTGAGCTATATGTCTGTTTTTTATGCAAGTACCATGCTGTTTTGATTATTATGGCTTTGTAGTGTAGATTGATATCATGTAGCATGATTCTTTCAACTTTGATCTTCTTTCTCAAGATTGCTGTGGCTATTCGGGGTTTTTTTTTGGTTCCATATAAATTTTTGGAATATTTGTTCCTGTTGTGTGAAATATGCCATTGGTATCTTCATAGGAATTGAGTTGAATCTGTAAATTCCTTTGGGTAGTATAAACATTTTAATGATGTTATTTCTTTCTACCCAAGAGCACAGTATATACTTCCGCTTGTTTGTATCTTCTTCAGTTTTTTCTTGAGTGTCTTTTAACTTGCCAAGTTCAGGTCTTTTACATCATTGTTAAATGTATTCCTAGGTATTTTATTTTTTTGATTCACTTGTAAATGGGATTCTTTTCTTAGTTTCTCCTTTTGATAATTCACTATCTATACTAATAAAAGGGTAATATGTTAATTAGACTGGGAGACCTTCCGGACGTCCTTCCAGGCAAAAGCCATGGTGGCGGGACAGAGGCAGATAGGGGCGATCAGGCCAGGAGGGGTGGGCAGTTGGGGGTGAGCAGGCCGGCAGGCAGAGTGGTTAGGGGCAATCAGGCAGGCAGGTGAGCGGTTAGGAGCCAGCAGTCCCAGATTGCGAGAGGGATGTCCGACTGGGATCAGGCCTAAACCGGCAGTTGGACATCCTTCCAGGAGTTCCAGATTGGAGAGGGTGCAGGCCGGGCTGAGGGCCCACCACCACCACCCCCCCCATGCACAAGTTTCGTGCACCGGGCCACTTGTTAAAAAATAAAGAAACAAGATTTAGATAGGTTGAGTGACCTGACAAAAGAAATGCACTGGAAATTGAACCCAGGTCTGCCTAACTCCAAGTTCATGCTTTTAACCACCATAGTATCCTGCTTCTTGCACAAAAATAACTTTAAGATGCTCTAAAAGGTTGGCTCCCAGAAAAATACTACTAAATAGGAACATCTTTTTCTCTAGCTTATTAGGACTTTTCCTCAACATATGGAAAAACTGGAAGAATAGTTCAATGAACACCTGGACACTATCCACTTAGATTGAACAATTGGGTGCTCTCCCTCCAGGAAGCATGCCCATGCCATTCCCTTCCCCCTCTACTAGCCTCACAGGCACATATCTCCTAGCCCAGGGGTGGGCAAACTTTTTGACTCGAGGGCCACAATGGGTTCTTAAACTGGACCGGAGGGCCGGAACAAAAGCATGGATGGAGTGTTTGTGTGAACTAATATAAATTCAAAGTAAACATCATTACATAAAAGGGTACGGTCTTTTTTTTTTTTTAGTTTTATTCCTTTCAAACAGGCCGGATCCGGCCCGCGGGCCGTAGTTTGCCCTAGCCTCTACGGGACCCCATAAGACTTGCAACCAGGGGAGCAATGGGCAGCGGCAGCTCATCCCAGACTAACCCCCGAACCTGTCTCCAAGGACCTCTTTTCTCTGACTTTCCAGTGAGCCAAAGCAGCCCAGCCTAGGCTCTCCTGTTGCTTCTTCTATGCCAGTGGTTCTCAACCTTCCTAATGCCGCGACCCTTTAATACAGTTCCTCATGTTGTGGTGACCCCCAATTTCATTGTTACAAATTGAACATAATTAAAGCATAGTGATTAATCACAAAAACAATATGTAATTATATATGTGTTTTCCGATGGTCTTAGGCGACCCCTGTGAAAGGGTGGTTCGACCCCCAAAGGGGTCGCGACCCACAGGTTGAGAACCGCTGTTCTATGCTCTTCCTTGTTTCACTGTCCTAAGTATAATTTTGCTGCTGTGGTCAATAAATTATTGTTTGCTTATCTAAAAGAAAAAAATTCAACAATTGTTCATTAACAAATTTTTGCTATATTTGCTTTATCTCTTTCTGTTTAAACAGACATATCATATTTTTCCTCTATTTTAAACTTCAGACATAATGCTTCACCAAAATGAGCACACACCACCTAAGAATAAAGTCATTTTCCTACATAACCACAACACTATTATCACACCTGAAAATTTAACAACAGTTCTGCAATATCATCTTATAAACAAACCATATGCAAATTTCTCCCAATAGTCCCAAGAAAGTCTTTTATATCTTTTTTTGGAGGAGAAGGAGGGCTTGAATTTGGTTTGTTTTTCAGACCAATCTAGATTCATGCACTATATTTGATTATTGGGTTTCTATTCTCTTTTAGTTGAGTAGGAATTAATATCATTAAAATGTCTTAATGTCACCAAAATATTTTTATGTTAAGCTTTTCCCCATTGCATCAGGACTCAATTTCTGTCCATTATAGTTTTTTAACTTGATGAAATCAATACTTAATCAAATAATTGTAAATATCCCTTTATAAATATTAAAATGCTTCATCTATAACCAATGAATGCATGGATGGGTGGAACAAATTGATGTTTTTCTTTCTCTCTCC
>NW_005353785.1:15687-20416 GCF_000412655.1 Myotis brandtii | reverse complement strand
CTCCCTCTCTTTCAAATTAATAGCCTGGCCAGTGTTGCTCAGTGGTTGAGCATGGACCCATGGACCAAGAGGTCTCGGGTTCGATTCCTAGTCAGGGCACATGCCCGGGTTGTGGGTTTGATCCCCAGCACGGGGGCATGCAGGAGGCAACTGATAGATGTTTCTTTCTCATCCATGTTTCTCTCTCTCTATCCCTCTTTCTTCCTCTCTCTCTAAAAAAATCAATAAAAACATATTTTTTAAAAAATTAAAAATAAATTTAGAAATTTTAAAAATAAATTAAATTAAATTAAATGCTTCACCTTTTTAAAAACTTGCCTAACAGCTTTACTGCTCTGGACCTCTGCTTCACTAAGTAATGAGAAATTTATCTCCTCTTACCAAAAATCAAATTCATTAATTAAGTCACAAATATCACCTACAGACCCCTCCAGTCACTCCCTTCCTTTCTGCCTCTTGGCTAGGAGGCCAGATATGCATACTGGTTTGAAGAGCAGAAGTTTTACTTCACATTTAAAACTTCTTGGGCACTGGGATTGTATCTTCCTCTGGATTTTTTTGTAATATACTCAGTCTAATATGCAAAAGTGGGTAGGTTATAAACATTATTTTGTTTAATAACACCTGAACTTGGCACTCAACTAACAATAACTGACTCCAAGAATTAGACAATGCTTTCCCTTATAGAGAATTATCTCTATGAGGCAAATTTAGGTATAAATTTAAAAGAAAATGCTCAGAGTACTTATCACAGTTTGTGAATATATACTTGTGTTATTATGTAATTGTTGTCTATTCTCCCAACTAGACTGTTAGTTTCATAGGGACAGGGACCAAGTCTGGCACACAGTAAGTTCAATAAATATTTGTTGAATGAATGAATGAATGAATGAATGAATGTTCTTTCTTGGTCTTTCTGGAATGCATAATGAGAATCTGCATTTTTCAGATTTACCACAAGATGGGAATTCATTTTACTTTTATATTCCATATTACCTAGTTCTAATAAATAAGTTAACACCAGAAGTCACTTTCAGCTCCTTTTGTGTCTTTCAATATCCCCAATAAGTCTTTTCTAATAAGACTTACATTTGTGAAGTAATCTTAGGGTTGGATAAAAAGGTCCTTCTCTTTGTCTGAAAAATAGTAACTCTCCATTTACTGTAAGGATTTCTATATGTTCATGGCTGTAAGACAAATGTCACAAAGGAGAAGTTAGATATTTTCTTTCTAAAATTAATATGCCAAATAGCCTTTAAATAATGTATAATATTAAACATGTATATAAAAAGATACAATAAGCTTTTTAAATTTTTTTCAATAAAGATCCAGGCCAAAAAAATTGTTTATCTCTTTTACCTAGCATACCAGCCCAGTGTAGAGAAAAAAATATGAGCTTCTACACTCAATTTTATTTCACATATTATAAATTTCATTGTTAGGTAATTCAATAAAACAAATCTCTAAAGTACAAATGAAATAAATTAAATTCAACGCTAAACATTTAACTGATAAAACAATCAGTACATATTTTCATATAGAAAAACAACTGAAAATATAAATATTGCTTAGAGTTAGTCTATTTATCTACTCCCATAATCTATCAATAATTAATGTGAAAATAATTCCATTTATTATGGGTGCAATCTAATCATACAATGTTCAACTACTTAGGCCTGAGCTTTACATAGAGAAAAATAAAGACTTACCATCGCACTATTTTGACAGGATCTTTCTTAGGCATGATTTGATTAAGCCATGGTTCAATACCTGGAAATTGCTCTATCAATTGGTTCTTAATGCCCTTTATAACTGAGGTTTTCAACTGGATGCAATTGGACACATTTTCTTTTTCATCAAATCTTCCAAATGATTTTTGAAAGAAAAAAAGAAAAAGTGAACATATCAGAACAGCTACTAGTAAATGTAGTGTTTTAATTAGTCATATATTCCCAAGCAAGTATTTAGATGCCTAAAATAATAATGAAATAAGTTGATTTTAAAAATACTATTTACCTTTTATTCTGTCCAGCACAACCAACGTCTTATTACAATATTAAAATAAGCTGTCATACATACACAATTAGCTGGGGGGGGGGGAGGATATGAGGCATATTTCACATTATAACCTGTAATCAGCTACACAAATGCCTATTTTAGAAAATCTTACTGGTCTCTACCTAGGAAGAAACACAGATTTCCACCTATAACAAACCTGGGGAGGGGGGAGCAAACCAAAACAAAAGAGCCCTCAAGCATTGAGATACAGAAGCCCAACGCAAGTACAACAGAAAATCGGTCCCTGCTAAACTATGTAATCTACTGAGGTTTTTAAAAAAATTCATGATGATAATGATGATGATTTCTAAGATCCCTGTTTATTTTTGCTCAAAATGTCATGAACAAAACCCACCTTCCTTGGCCCATGTTTCCCCTTGGCTTTTTGCGTCTACCGAAAAGGTAGGTTCCCAAGGAATTGTCTTCCTTACACTGAATAGCCTATGGGGCAATCACGCTGTTTTCAAGACAAGGTTAATCTGGCAGCTAAGCAATAGGCATGACAGCCCGCTTGCTTCCTGTCACCCAGACTCCTTCACTCCCATGACCCAGGAAGTCAAGCCTTCCCTTATTCAGTTCATAACTAATAAACAGACGGCAGTGAATGCATGGCTCTCCTCTTAGCTACAGAGGATATACCCTTAAATCACAGTGCAAGGACGTGACTGGAAGAACCTGGAAATGGAAATAGTATTGGGAGAGGGAGCAAAAGAGAAAGAGGGGTGGTAAGGATAAAGAAAATAAAGGTGGGAGGACCGAAACCCGACTGAGGATTAGGGATGGAAAGCTTAAGGAAGTGTTGTAAGTTGCGAGTGAGAGCATAGTACTATAGAAAACCTTAGGGGGTAAGGATGGCAGGGGCGGGGGAGAGAGAAAGAGGATCTTTGCTCTCGCCCTCTTCCCCACCTCCCACCCCCACCACCTTTGTGAGCAGCGGACGGAGGCCACACCATGTCCTTACTTCTTGAACATGATCCAAGGTGAAGGGGGCGACGATGGGGAAGGGCCCGGAATGGGGGGAAAATTGAATTAGCTGGATCGGCAGATCCCTTACAGGAGGAAGGCCGGCACTGACAGGCGGAGCTGTATTCGTTCTCCGGAAAGGGAGACAGCCAGCAGCACTTTCCGGTTCTCAGCGAAATTTGACTACTTCCGCTCCTCTGAACACCTCGCCCACTTTTGCCGGCCCTTTTTGGGCAACCGATTGCTATCCAGAGCGGGTAGCTGAAAGGGCGGGACTTGAGAAGGAAGGAAAAATAGAGAAATCATTCTAGTAGATGGAAGAGAAGAATGGAGGGGGCGGGAAGCTCAAAGCAGCACTTACAGCACTTGCGTCCTTACGGGTTCCTCAAAGGATCAAAATTCTTCCGTGTCACCCTAACCGGTTTGGCTCAGTGGATAGAGCACCAGCCTGTGGACTGAAGGGTGCCAGGTTCGATTCTGGTCAAGGGCATGTACCTTGGTTGCGGGCACATCCCCAGTAGGGGGTGTGCAGGAGGCAGCTGATCAATGTTTCTCTCTCATCGATGTTTCTAACTCTCTATCCCTCTCCCTTCCTCTCTGTAAAAAATCAATAAAATATAATAATAAAAAAAGAATCCAGGGCACAAAGTATCTCTCAATAAACTAAAAAGGCATTCTATGCATGCTTTAAGTTAAAAAAAAATTCTTCCGTGTCAGCGCAACCTACTGTTAACCTAAACAATTTTTTACTAGGAAGGATTTTTGTTCCCTAAGACAACCGAATGGATTGGTGCTCACCGAAGAGCATAAACTTAAGCTAGCCTTATAGTCTCCTGTAGATGCATTCGTGGGCTTGCCAAGTTTAGCAAATAAAAATACAAGACACCGGTTAAATTTTAATTTTACATAAACAATGAATATTGTTTAAAGTATAAAATATACCTCATGTAATATTTGGGCATACTTAAGCTAAAAAATTTGTTATCTGAATTTAATTTGGCATCCCCTATTTTAATCTGGCAACCATTCTCACTGGACAAAATGAAGTGTCCCCATAGAATTATTCAGAAGGTTGCCATCCCCTGCCTCACCCCCATACCTATGAGGTAAGCTATAAATCAAGAAAGGCAATTTACTTGAGTGATAAAATGGCCTGTAGGCAAGCAATAGAAGATTAATCTGATGGAAGAGATAACAACTAAAGAAACACATTTTACTTATGTAATTTTTAAAAGTAGAGTGAATCAAGGGTTTTGATCAGCAAAGAAAACATAGAAAAATACAAAATCTAAACAGGCACTAGCCCCAGGCATTGGGGTAAATGTACCCCGACCTGTAAAGCAAATAACCAGTCCCACCAGGAAGTATATACTCAAGTCTCTATTGGGGAGATGGATGCTTGGAGTAATCATATGCATTTGAATTGTGCAACTAACTCCCTTTTTTAAAAATTAAATCTTTATTGTTCAGATTATTACAGTGGTTCCTCTTTCCGCCCCCCCATAGCTCCCCTCCACCCAGTTCCCACCCCACCCTCTGACCTTAACCCCCCGCATTGTCCTCATCCATAGGTGTACGATTTTTGTACAGTCTCTTCCCACACCTCCCACACCCCTTTCCCCGCGAGAATTGTCAGTCCACTCCCTTTCTATGCCCCTGATTCTATTATATTCACCAGTTTATTCTGTTCATCAGATTTTTTATTCAC
>NW_005353785.1:13763-15049 GCF_000412655.1 Myotis brandtii | reverse complement strand
CTGCAAGCACCTCTGAGAGAAAGCCGCCCTTGACTTCCGCCTGATGCCAGACAGTCCAGTTTCTCCCCATATGAGTCTGGGTCCCCAGACTCGCCCGGAACTGGAGTTCAGAGCAGTCGGGAGTGTGTATCTCCCTCCCAATTGAAAAAGACAACCGTGTCCTCAGTTGCCAGCCCTTTCTGCGTGTGCCTCCGTACCTCAGCACTTTATTTCCACACCTCCTCTGAGTCTCAGTGTGCTTTTCTCTTTCCGTCTAGTTGTAGAATTTCCACTCAGCCAGCCTTCCTGTGGTTCTGGATGATGTCTGTTTTGTCTTTTAGTTGTATTTTTGAAGTGGTTGTGCGAGGCAGCAATTTCTGGTGTTTACCTATGCCACCATCTTGGTTTCTCCTCGCAACTAACTCCCTTTGCATTAATTCTATGGTAGCAACAATCTTCTGATTATAATTTAGCTTCCCACAAAGATCTGCCTGGAAACAATTTTCTATTTTCAAATCAAATCCCATGAACAATTGTTTGTCTTTGTAAATTAATAAACTGGCATTCTGGTTTACACATCGGGCTCTTGTGAACATCCTTATCATAACTTCGCATTCCCAGCATCAATCAATTTAAGACCTTTAGAATATTGAGTTTATGAACATGCAAAACTGAAGACCAGACCTCTAGCTGTGGTTAGTACTAGTGTCAGGCTTGTTGCCAAACAGCTTCCATTCCCTGGCAACTATTACATCATCCTGGGAGCCTGCCATGTAACAATATGCATTATAACAGCAATAAACAGTTACTATTAAGCAGTTTAAGAAAATAGATAATTTATATTTGATCTATACATAACACAATATAATCTATACCAATAAAAGGGAAACATGCAAATTGACTGTCCCTCTGCTATACCCACCAGCCAATCAGTGCGAGTATGCAAAATAACCCAACAAACATGCTGGCAGTGGCCACAGAGCTGGAGCGAGCAGGAGGCTTGGGTTGCCCTTGGTGACAAAGGAAGCCAAGCTTCCCACCCGCCCTGGCCACCACTGAAGGAGTGGCTGGGGGCCTGGCAACACAGGCTTCCAGCCCGCCCTGGCCTCAAGGAGGGGCTAGGGAGCCTAGGTCGCTGGGGGGCGTGGCCAGCCTGAAAATGGCCCTCAGCCCCTTATCCAGGCTGGCCAGGCACCCCAGCGGGACCCCCATCCTGAAGGGAGTGTGGCCAGCCTGAAAACAGCCCTCAGTCCCTCACCCAGACTGGCCAGGCCCCCATGGGGTGAGGGTCCCCACTGGGGGGCTGG
>NW_005353785.1:9489-12883 GCF_000412655.1 Myotis brandtii | reverse complement strand
ACAGGGGGCAGTTGGGGGTGATCAGGCTGGCAGGGGGCATCTGGGGGCAAGCAGTCCTGTGGCAGGGAGCAGTTCGGGGCGAGTAGGCCAGCATGCAGAGTGGTTAGGGGCAATCAGGCAGGAAGGTAGGCAGGTGAGCGGTTAGGAGCCAGCAGTCCCGGATTGAGAGAGGGATGTCCAACTGTCAGTTTAGGCCTGATCCCTGTAAACTGGCAGTAGGATATTCTTCCAGGGGTTCCAGATTGGAGAGGGTGCAGGCCAGGCTGGGGGACCTCCCACCCCAGTGCACGAATTTCGTGCACCAGGCCACTAGTATCTATATATTCCACTAGAAACAAAATTTAACTTGGTGGACCCCAAAATTAAAAATACCTAGATGGACTTCCTAATCTCTTGAACTGTTGTCTTGAGAAACCTACTAATTTTAGACCTACTAGAAAGTATTATGCTGAATATTTGCAGTGTTAGAAATGATAGTTAACTTTTAATTCTATAAAAATGAGACACTATCTAAATTATGACAAATCCCACATGCATGGGAATAGATATACAGCTACATATACATACATATTTTTAATTTTTAATTTGTCAATTACAGTTTACATTCAATTATATATTAATTTCAGGAGGTGTACATATTTATTTTAATCCATTTTCATACACTCTGATAATCACAGAAACTGAATCTGAGTTATGACAAATGTCAAGTTAGATCATTAGTATTAATGAGGTATTGAGTTCTGTATGCGTGCATCAATACCTTCATTTATAACCCACCTACACAGATACATAAGCAGGGCCCACTTGTCACCACAATGTGTTTTTGGTTTAGTGTTGTAAATGGTATAATCATAAAGTGGATTCTGTTTTTCCAAGATTACAACTGGGGTTTGCTCCTGCCAAAGGACTCATCTTCAAATAAATCATCACTACAATAAACAATATGTCATAAAAGAAAAAATACCTCAAAATAAACCTCTTCAAAAATTAAAATAATGGAGATTCCGAGCAAGATGGCGGCATAGGTAAACACCGGAGACTGTTGCCGCAAACAACCACTTCAAAAATACAACTAAAAGACGGAACGGACATCACCCAGAACCACAGGAAGGCTGGCTGAGGAGAGACTCTTCAACTAGAAGGAAAAATAACAGCACACCGAGGCTCAGAGGAGGCGCAGTGTGGAAAAAACTCAGGTGCGGAGGTGCGCGCGCAAAGCGGGCTGGTGGCTGAGAGCGCGGTTGTCGTTTTCGGTCAGGGGGGAGTCTCAGACTCTGAGCTCCAGATACGGGCGAATCGCTGGGGACTCGGACCCAAACGGGAGAAGCGGGAGTGTCTGGCATCAGTTGGAAGGCAGCTTTCCCTCCGAGGTTTGCAGCGGTTCCGGGGGTTCTGAGAAGCAGAGCCTCTGGGAACAGGACTGAGGGCACCATAACGGCTCCCTCCGCCCGCCCTGTTGAGCCCGCCCCGCCCAAGCCCTGCGCAGAGCCATTTGCCGGATCGCCGCAGGCAAAGGCTAGATTAGCGCCCCCCCAGAGGACAGAAGTTTTCCCACTGCAGCAGACACAGCTGATTCTCACAGCCAGTCGGCCTGGTGGTCAAATCCCTCTAGTATTAACTACAACAATCAAGGCTCAACTAGAACAAGACTGCGCACAAAGACCACTAGGGGGTGCACCAAGAAAGCATAAAAAATGCGGAGACAAAAAAACATGACAGAAATGGAGGATATAGAGCTAAAAATCGCAATTTTGAGGGCTTGCAAAAATGTGCTAGAAGCTGTCAATAAACTTGAGGAGAGAGTCACGAAAACTAATGAGACCCTCGATGCTATGATAAAGAACCAACTAGAAATTAAGCATACACGGACTGAAATAAAGAATATTATACAGACACCCAATAGCAGACCAGAGGAGCGCAAGAATCAAGCCAAAGATTTGAAATGCGAAGAAGCAAAAAACACCCAACCGGAAAAGCAAAATGAAAAAAGAATCCGAAAATACGAAGATAGTGTAAGGAGCCTCTGGGACAGCTTCAAGCGTACAAACATCAGAATAATTGGGGTGCCAGAAGATGAGAGACAGCAAGATATTGAAAACCTATTTGAAGAAATAATGGCAGAAAACTTCCCCCACCTGGTGAAAGAAATGGACTTACAGGTCCAAGAAGCGCAGAGAACCCCAAACAAAAGGAATCCAAAGAGGACCACACCAAGACACATCATAATTAAAATGCCAAGAGCAAAAGACAAAGAGAGAATCTTAAAAGCAGCAAGAGAAAGAGACTCAATTACCTACAAGGGAATACCCATACGACTGTCAGCTGATTTCTCAACAGAAACTTTGCAGGCCAGAAGGGAATGGCAAGAAATATTCAAAGTGCTGAATACCAAGAACCTACAACCAAGAATACTTTATCCAGCAAAGCTATCATTCAGAATTGAAGGTCAGATAAAGAGCTTCACAGATAAGGAAAAGCTAAAGGAGTTCATCACCACTAAACCAGTATTATACGAAATGCTGAAAGGTATCCTTTAAGAAGAGGAAGAAGAAAAAGGTAAAGATACAAATTGTGAACAACAAACATGCATCTATCAACAAGTGAATCTAAGAACCAAGTGAATAAATAATCTGATGTACAGAATGAACTGGTGATTATAATGAATCAGGGACATAGAAAGGGAATGGACTGACTATTCTTGGGGGGGAAAGGGAAATGGGAGATGCAGGAAGAGACTGGACAAAAATCGTGCACCTATGGATGAGGACAGTGGGTGGGGAGTGAGGGCGGAGGGTGGGGCGGGAACTGGGAGGAGGGGAGTTATGGGGGGGAAAAAAAGAGGAACAAATGTAATCTGAACAATAAAGATTTAATAAAAAAAAAAAGAGGGGCTCAGGCATATCCTGTCCTTCTCTTTGTCCACACTCCCTCCCTTGATACCTAGTCTCAAAGCTTTGAATATGCCAATGATACCCACATTTATATTTCCAGCCTAGATTTCTCCTTTGAACTCCAGACTCTATATCCAACTGCCTACTTGACTTCTGTGCTTGGATATCTAAAGGATATTTCAAATTCATGTTCAAAACTGTACTTCTAGATTCTCTCCATTCCAGCCCTTGCCCAACACATCAAGTCCCCAAACCTATTTTACCCACAGTCTTCAGTTATTGACAACTCCATCCTTTCATGTTTTCAGACCCAAAATTGTGGGAATTTTCTTAATTCCTCTCTTTCATATTCCACACTCAAGGCATTGGCAAATCCTATTGACTCTTCAAAATATATAAAAAAAATTGACCACTTCTAATGACCTTCACAGCTACCTTCCTGGTTCAAGTCATCATCATCTCTATTTTTTTAATTTAAATTCTTTATTGTTTAAAGTATTACA
>NW_005353785.1:0-9092 GCF_000412655.1 Myotis brandtii | reverse complement strand
CTTTCTCTGACTGGCTTATTTCACTTAGCATAATGCTCTCTGGGTCCATCCATGCTGTTGCAAATGTTAAGAGTTCTTTGTTTTTTTTACAGCAGTGTAGTATTCCATTGTGTAGACGTAGTCATTATCATCTCTTGCCTGGATTATTTTAATAGCCTCCAAACTGGTCTTTTACTTCTTCCTTCCACCACAATTTATTCTTGACACATGCCAGGTTTTCCTATTAAAAATGAAAGGCAAATTAAAGTATCTTCTCTGCTCAAACCTTTCCAATGGCTCCCCATCTCAACCAGAGTAAAACCATTATCTGTAAAATAGCTTATATGGTTTTTAATTGGATTCCTATTATCTCTTTTATCCCCTCCTCCTCTTTCCCCTTCTCCTCCTTCTCCCCTTCCTTGCCTTTTCTTAGTCTTCTCCAGTCACAGTGACCTCCTTGCTCTTTTTCTAACACCTTGGGCATACACATACCTTAGGATCATTACACTGGTTGTTCCTTCTTCTTGGAAAGCTCTACCCCAAATCTCCACATGACTACTTCCCTCACCTCCTTCAGGCCTCTGTTCAAATGGTACCTTTTCAATAAGGTATTTCTCTACTCTCCTCATTGAAAAATGCCAACTCCCCCCATACCTTTACTCAATTCAAATTTTCCACAGCATACTATAAAATTTGTTTAGAAAGACAAATGTATGTATTAGAGAGGATGTGAGACACTGGAACGCTCATACTTTGCTGGTTGGAAAATAAAATGGTACAACCTCTTTGAAAAACAGTTTGGTACTTCTACATAATGTCAAACATAGAGTTACCATATGATCCAGCAATTCCACTCCTCAGTATATACTCAAGAGAAATGAAAATATATGCTCATGAATGTTCATAACAGCATTATTCATAATTGCTAAAAAGTAGAAATGACCCAAATATCCTTAAACTGGTGAATTGATAAACAAATGTGGCATATCCATACAATGGAATATTATTTGGCCATAAAAAGAATTAAATGCTAATACATGTTACAACATGGATGAGCCTTGAAAATATTAGGTAAAGTAAAGCAGCCACACACAAAAAACCCATATTGAGTGGGTCTATTTATATGGAATTTCCAGAATGGGTAAACATATAGAGACAGAAAGTAGATTAGTGATTTCCAGGGCATGGGGAAAGGAGAGTATGGGATATGACAGCTAAGGAATAAAGTGTCTCTTTTGTGGATGATAAAAATGTTCTAAAATTAGAAAGAGGCAATGGTTGCACAACTCTGTGAATGTACTAAAACCATTGTACTGTATGCTTTCAAAGGGTGAATTTCACAGTATGCAAATTACTATCTGAAGAAAATAATTTATGTAAATTATATCTGAAGAAGCTGTTATCTAAGGGAATTTAACCGGGGAAAAAATATTGTGTTGATATTTTTGGCGGAGAAGCCAAGCCTCGCTGCGGCCGGACCAAAAGCCTGGGTCCTGGGTGCCGGAGGAAAACCGGTGCCGGCAGCCAGGGGAAGGAAGAAGGAAGGCCTATTGTGCAAATCTTCGTGCAATGGGCTTCTAGTCATATATAATCAACCTTATTAAGTAGTGTATATGTTATGAACTTTTCTACATCCTTACGTATTCGCCTAATCTGCTGATTTATGAGAGAAATATTTTACCTCGAATATGCCCAAAAGTCTACCAGCAATCTTAATACTTATTTCTTGTCAAGTCTTTCTGAACTGTTTCAAACCTTTCCCACTTTCCCAAACTTCCACCACCCTCTCCTGTTCCATCACATCCTACTTTATACATAAAACAGAAGAAAAGATAGGATTGCTCTTATCTGCCTGCTACCAAACATACAACTTAAAAAAGTCTACCCCATCCCATTCCATTTAACTTTTCTCATTTGTATAGCTCTCCCTTTTTCTGAGACTAATCTCTCCACCTTACCTTTTTTTAATAATCCTCACCCGAGGATATGCTTTTTAAATTGATTTTAGAGCAGAAGGGAGAGGGAGAGAGAAACACTAATGCAAGAGAGAAACGTCTATTGGTTACCTCCCATACCCACCCCACCAAGGGATCCAACCTACAACCTGGGCATGTGCCTACACCAGGAATCAAACCCGCAACTTTTCCATGCATGGGATGAGCACACTGGCCAGGGCACTCCACCTGACTTTTGAATTCCATACCTTTCCACTTTCTCAGAAGCCTGGCCTTATTAATTTTCCCTTTTCTCTCTTAACTTAGTTCTCTCTCCTCTCTTTCTCTCTCTCTCCCCTGCCCCCTCCCCGACCCTCCCCTTCTCTATCTATATGTCTCTCAAGAGGTGAAGTTTAATTCCCCTCTCCTTGAAACTGGGCTGGTCTTAGTGCCTTGCAGCTTCCACCTAGGCCTCTTGGAACACTCACTCTTGGACTCTTGAGATGCCATGTAACAGGTCTGCCTACCCAAAGTCTATCTTTCTGTGAGAAGAACCAAGCTAGCCAGGTGGAGGTACTATCTAGAGAGAAAGATGCCCAACTATTCTAGTTCCTAGGCATTCAGGTCACCCCAACTGAGGGCCCAGACATCATGAAGCATAAATGAGCTGTCCTTGATATTCCTTATCTGAATTTCTGACCCAAATTACCATGAGACATGATGATGATGACGGTTTTAAGTCACTAAATTTTAGGATTGTGTGTTATACAGAAATAAATAATTGGAAGTTAAAAATGGCCTCATGTTGCCCTAGCTGGTTTGGCTCACTGGATAGAGCGTCGGCCTGCGGACTCAAGGGTCCCAGGTTCGATTCCGGTCAAGGGCATGTACCTTGGTTGCAGGCACATCCCCAGTAGGGAGTGTGGAGGAGGCAGCTGATCGATGCTTCTCTCTCATCGATGTTTCTAACTCTCTATCCCTCTCCCTTCCTCTCTGTAAAAAATCAATAAAATATGTTTTAAAAAAATGGCCTCATGTTGCTAAATGTAATAGACATGTTTGCATCCCTATGTATTTGACCTGTTAGCAGCTCTTGTCACAATTAATCATTCTCTCTTCTTTTAATATATTTTTTAAAATTGATTTCAGAGAGAGGATGGGAGAGGGATAAAAATATCAATGATGACAGAGAATTATTGATTGGCTGCCTCCTGCATGTCCCCTACTGGGGGATCGAGTATGAAACCTGGGCATATGCCCTGACCGGAATGGAAGTGAGACCTCCTGGTTTATAGGTCGACACTCTAACCACACTGGCCAGGGCTGGGGATGTTTCATTTGCTCAGGGAACTTTCCTTGACCACTCCTACAGAGCACTCATTACAGTTGTAATTTTTGTGTATTTAAATAAATATTTGAATGTTTGTCTCCCTGATTAGACTATAAGCTTCAGGCTGCAGGCATCAAAGTTGGTTTGCTTGTTACTGTGCTCACAGTACCTAACTCAATGTGTGGCACATATTAGGTGCTAAACATATATTTTTGGAGGAAAGTAGGGAAGAAGGAAGGAAAGGGAGGAGAGAAGGATGGAAGAGAAAAGGGGAAATAGGAGGGGGACTCTCCCTCTTCCATGATAGGTTACTTGTAAATTTTTACTCTCCTTGTATTTCTAATAGACTTTGCTTTATATATCTCTAATTCATGTTGTTATGTGCATATAGGTCCATGATTGTCATATATTCTTAGTCGAGTGCACCTTTTATCAATATTAAATATCCCTTTGTCTCTTTTAATATTTTAGCTCTGAATTCTATCTTTGTTTGATTCAAATGGTGCTCTTTTTTTGCTAGCATTTAGACAACTCAGAATTTTACTGTTTCTTTGCTCACACTATTTCTTATATTCTACATGTTCTTCTTTTCAAGATTCATTTTTTTATTTTGCTGTAAAACCTACCTGAGTAATTCACAATGGTTCTGAATATATCTGCAATGTGCTCTGAATATGTAGAAAAATTAGAGTCTAAAAATCAGAGTTTTGTTGTGTGTATTATTTCCAACTCAGGGCCAATTATTCTATTTATTCATTTTGGTTCTTTTCTTTTATGTTGTAGATTTTCTCCAAATATTTCTGTTGATTCTTTGATGTCTATGCATGTTAGTGAATAAGGGACAAACACATCTGCAAAGATAGCTTTGCCTGAGTTTACTCTGCAGTTATGTGTTCCTAGATGGCCCATCTCCTGAGCTGGAGGGCCTTGTGTAAGTAGGTTGCATGTGTTGACTTGTCAGCTTCACTTTGAAGTGGGTATGAAGGAGACAGAGACTGTTCCCCCTACTCCCTGCAAATTGCCAAAACAATTTTACTGTGGCAATGGAGGACTCCAGTGTATTTCTTCCTGGCCAATTCTTCAATCGATCAGAGGGGGGTTCCCACTACACCCACTCTTTGTATTTATTCATTGTGAGATTTGATTTTCTCTAGTAATTTTCTCCTGCAGGCCTTGGACTTGACTACTCATCCTCTCATCAATATGATCATATCTGATTCTATCCTCAAGGAATTCATCTCAATTTCTGAACTACTGATGGTACATTTTCCTTTAAAACCATTCTTGGTTTTTTGTGTGTTTTTTTGTTGTTGTTTTGTTTTTTCCACTCTGATGCTTTAAGGGACTTGGGGAAGAGAAGATGGGAACAAAGTTACAAGCATTTATGTCGTCATCTTGATCTAATCTGACCAAAGTCATTTGCTTATGTCAATTTGCCTGAGGCAAGGAGAGTGGCCAGGGCTCACTCTGAGAGGCAAGGGAAAAGGGCTCCTTCTGGTGATAGCTTCTGATCACCCAGGACTTCCAATAGAGGCCCATTTGGATTTTGAAATCTAGTATTAGCATAGCAATTCTTCTGAGAGAGCCAAGGCACCAACTAGCAGGCACCATCCTAGAGCAGAAAAATTGTGAAAGAAAAAGTACCCCCTTGAGGTGAATTAACTAGAAAACAGTACCCCTTTGGGTAGTCCAAGTATAAAAATTCTAGCTTTCCTCTGCTGACAGTGGCATCCTGTCATTAGCGATCAAGGCTTGTTGACTAGCAGAATACAGACTAGATTTAATCCTACCTCCAACACAAACACACACACACACACACACACACACACACACACACACAGGTTTCACTTTGAAGTGGGTATGAAGGAGATAGAGACTGTTCCCCCTGCTCCCTGCAAGTTGCCAAATATTTTACAGAACCATATATAGTAAACAATAGCCTCTGTTAGTGCCAATTACAATGTCCAGAGATAAGGCCTCCATACTCTGGGGCTTCTCCCAATTCCACACAAGCCTGAGAGGTCAGGTTCAAGCTCAGAAAAACTTTCCTTAAGTGAGCCTCCTATAAAAGCAGCTTTTTCTCCCTGCTATTTACCACCCCAAGAAATAGGCCTCTGACCTCCCTGAGCCCTTGCACAACCAACATTACAGAGCAGCCCAGAGAACTCTGATTTTACAAACTAGGCCCTCCTTACTTCTAGTAGAGCCATTCTCAGCACCAAGAGGAAAGGTCTTTAATGCAAATGCCACCAATAGGCTGCTCAAAGACTATTAAACACCACTAGGTCTCTCCAAGAGTTGTGCTCAGAAACTAGGGACAAGGACTCTACCAACCTTCCTCTCCTGCCCCCACAATTTACCCCCACTCACCCAACCTGGGCCATCAGCGTATCTACCAGAAGTAATTCTCTTGGCAAATCTACAGGAGATGATACATATAGATATACATATACATATATAGATGTAGATGTAGAAATATATGTGCCCTTCTCTAATACCATCTCCCAGAAATTAGCTATATCAACGGTTTGCTGCATTGTTTTCTTGACTTGTTGCTATGCTTACTATGAAATGTCAGATGGAAAAGGACAAAAAGCATGTGATTTCACTCATACCCAGAATATAAAACAAAATAGTAACAAACAAATGTAACAAAACAAAAACAAGCTCATAGATACAAACAGAATGGTGGTTACCAGAGGGAAGGGGGGGGAGTGAAATGTGTAAAGGGGATCAAATTTATATTAATGGATAGATTTTTTGTTGGTAAGCAAACAATAGAGCAAATAGGTACTGAGTTGTAATGTGGTATACCTGAAATTTGTTATTAACTAATGTTACCTCAATAAAAAAAATAATTAATTAACAAAACCAGCAGCCATTCCTTATAAAAACTCAATGGAATAGAAGAGGACTTTCTAAAGAGAATCAAAAAGCCATGAGCAAGCATCATAATCAAGTCGCTTCCCATGAAATTCACAAATAAGACACGGATGTCCTCCATAGTGTTCTGAAGGTTCTAAAATATAATGAACCAAGAAAATGAAATAAGCTGTTTAAATCTAAAAGGAAGAAAGACAAAAAGAGGGAAAAAAGAATAATTGTTTGCAGATGATATGCTTATATGCATTGAGAATCCAAGAAATGCAATTTAAAAACTATTAAAACTGAGAAGTCTATGTAGTGGACATCTACTGTTTTGGTTTGCCCAGCATTCCTTTCTCCCTGCTTCTGATAATAGCACCCTTCTTCCTTTGGAGGTCTACTCCTCATTCACTATCCTGGTAGGATGGCCTATGAGATTGCCCTACTCCATTCCTCGTGTACACACGTGCCTGGCTGGGCCCCTAACCCTGGATGAGCTACCCATAAAACCAAATTCTGCTGGACACAGTGGCAGCTCCAAGGGGAAGGCATGTGACCCAGGCCAGAGATATAAGACCTTTCTTAGAATATTCCAAATCAGAGGTAAAGAAGTAGCTTTCTCTTTTCTTTGGATCTTGAATCCTAAGAACAGTTCGTAGCCCTGTCTCTACTATTTGGAAGAATCTTAGAGAATGAGGCAATGCAAAAAAGAGAGAATCTGAGAATAGAAATGAAGAGATGCGTGAGAGCCTAATACCATTTGAGTCTCTGGATCCTGGCCTGTCTGAGATTTGCCCTGTCCTTCCCAGTTAAAAAAATTAATGAACTCCATTTTCTTCTTAAGCTTATTCAAGTTGGTTTTCTGTCACCTGCAAACAAGAGTCTTAGCTGATACAAGCTGGATGTAAGATAAATATACCTGCCCTAACTAGTTTGGCTCAGTGGATAGAGCACCAGCCTGCGGACTGAAGGGTCCCGGGTTCGATTCCGGTCAAGGGCATGTACCTTGGTTGCGGGCACGTCCCCAGTAGGGGGTGTGCAGGAGGCAGCTAATCGATCTTTCTCTCTCATCCATGTTTCTGGCTCACTGTCCCTCTCCCTTCCTCTCTGTAAAAAACAAACAAAAAAATCAATAAAATATATTTTTTTAAAAAAAAGATAAATATACCAAATCCCATAGCTTTCTTTTTTTAAGTATTATAAAGGAGCTCCCTTTTGTTTTATTATTTTCCAACTTTTATTATAATAATTTTCAGACAGAAAAGTCTAAAGAATTTTACCATGAACACCAATATACCCACCACTTAGATTTTACAATTAACATTTTGTTATTATATACCAATAGCTTTCTTTTATTTTAGCAATAACAGAAATAGAAACAGGAAAAAACGTATCTCATTCACAACAGTGGAAAAAGATATGTGTGAAACACTAACCAGCACAGACAACTAAAGCTCTCATAAAATTCTGCTCTCGCTAGACAAAGGATCAGGAAAGGAGCAACCTAGCAAGACAGAAATTTTTAGATAACTGATTTACTCTAATCAACCACAATGGAAAAAATGTAGCCCCAGCTTCACCCACGCCAGGAATAGCCAAGTGGGAAGCCTAGACTCCAACCTTGGCAGGCTCTCATCAGCACCCCCATCCCCCAGTTCCCTCTGCCCTCCCCGCTCCATGGAGACTAGGTGGGGAGTCTGAAACCCCGCCCCCTCCCCATTGGTGTGATATCACAAAGGCAGGAGGGAGCCCCCAGCGATGTCAGGTAGGAATTGGGCCAGTCTTTGTACAGAATAACCCAGACTTGGGGAAATGTATCTATTTCAGATCATTTGCGGGTTTTTATTTTTGTTTTTTTTTTTGCTTTTGGTGCCAACCAGGCCGCTGCTGGGCTAGTGGGGTTTCCCCTGAAGGGATTGGTCAAAGCTGCTGTCAATCATCCTTGAAATAATTAAATATACATAAATTCCATGAGTAGAACTTCACGTGAAGAAAGGGCACAAACGTTGCTATGGTGATTGCTGTTAACTAAAACTCTTCTTAGCCCTCGGGTTTCAGATCCGACTAGATACAGAAGAGGGCAACAACAAGTCCTGTTGATTCTCCTGGGACGGTGAGTTAACCCCCCATTAGAGATGGTAAAATGCAGGGAGGGTATTCTTTAGGAACTTTTTACCTGCTTTTGGCCAAGAGTCTAAGTGATGTCACATCTTTGGGCAATTTTAAATTACTCTTTATGTTATACTTCCTTTCATTATACCCAAAAATGTAGAATTAGCATATTAGAAGTAACAGCCTTTACTCACCTTTGATATGGAGAATTTAGAGAAAAACATATTAGAGCCATAGTTATCTGACCACAGGAGGACCCTCAACAGCACAGCACTATAGCCTGATGAAAAGACCAAAATAAAAGATAATGAGAGACTTGATTCAGATCACAAGTAAGATTATACTTTGGAAAACCCTCCAAATTAGCTGGAGGACACTTTTGAAGGGAGACTATTTCTTTTTTTTTTTATTTCTTAGAATTCAAGCCAGCAGGGGCTTAAGCCATCATAATATTGAAAAGGACATGTTATACTTCCAGTTTAAGATGTTAGTCTGAACAAATGTGCTTTTCTCCCCAAATTAGCTTTAAATGAAAGAAGAAAAATATAAAATTAGAGCCTTAACCACAAGGGATAACAGAGAAGGGTGTGATTAACAGGCCAAAATTGTCCGGATTTTCCTGAAGGTATGAAACAAATAGGATAAAATTGATTGAGAAACCAGAGTCAATGAATCTGTGACACCATAATGATATGGGAGAGGGCTACTGTAAAAGTGAATTCTCTGTTTTCTAACATAGCATCCCAAAGATAGACAATGTCACAGTCACCTGGATCAGAGGATGAGAATGATGATGAGGCCATCTCAGAAGATAATGGTGAGTCAATGAACTAATAAAACTTAGAGTTAAGAGCACGTCCCCCCCCCCCCCC
>NW_005353784.1:0-557 GCF_000412655.1 Myotis brandtii | reverse complement strand
GGAGGCAGCTAGCTATAGGATGTGAGACAGATTAAAATTGAGAAATAGGAAAAGACCAATAAAAAGTTGCTTTGGTTATAAATAGGATTTTTGGAGGTAGTTAGACAGTATTTGAGAATTGACAGAAAATATTGACATTGTTTTTTACTAAATGTTTGCTGCTAGTTTGTATTTTCTTTTTTAAAAATCATTTAAACATTTTTCAATTATAGTTGACATACATTCATTATATTAGTTTTAGGTGTACATACCAGTGATTAGACATTACATAACTTACTAAGTGATCATCCAGATAAATTCTGCACCCATATGACACTATACATAGTTATTCCAATATTATTGACTATATTCCCAATTCTGTACTTTATATCCCCATGACTATTCTGTAACAACCAATTTGTACTTCTTAATCCTTTCACCTTTTTCACCCATCCCTCCAAAGCCCCTCCCATTTGGCAACTGTCAAAATGTTCTCTGTATCTATTAGTTTCTTTCTGTTCTGCTTTTTTATTTTATTTTATTTTTTTTAGAGTCAATTGTTGATAGATATGTATTTA
>NW_005353783.1:0-1526 GCF_000412655.1 Myotis brandtii | reverse complement strand
GGCCTCTAGTATTAATATAAAAACAATCACAAATGTATAATTATTTATATATACATATTTGAAAGAGGTAGGCGTTGATGGAGGTAAAAGTATCTCAGACCCAAAAAAGATGTAATACAGAAAGCTCTGCTTGCTGACTGTGGAGACAGAACCAGCCCTGCATTGCCTACCTCTGTGTATCTCTTATTTGAGAAAGAGATAAACTCATAGCTTGTTTAAGGCACTATAATCTGAAGTTTTCTGACACATCCAAGAAATTGAATCTTTAGGATCCAAACCATGTCTGACAAAACACGCCAAATGCTGTATATGCATCACTGCCTTTCACCCTGCCAGGCTTATGGCCGTGCTTCAGCTTCCAAAACTGAAAACAAGGAGGAGCACAATCTAAAACCAGGTTGCTCTTAGCCACCAGACCCTGTCCTTTCCTTAAGACACAGGAACCAGCCAAAGGCATGTTACAGACGGCATTTTTATATTTCCCCAAAATAAATATGTTGAAACCCTGTCCCTCCCTGGGATAAAATTAGGAGGTGGTGCCTTTGAGGGTGAAGCCCTTGTGATGAGATTAGTGCCCTGACAAAGAGAGACCCGAGAGTGTACTTCCTCTCTCTGTGCATTTCATCGAATAATGATGCAACAAGAAGATGGCAGTCTCCAAACCAGGAAGAGGGCTCTCACCAGACACGTGATCTTGGACTCCCCAGCCTCCAGACTGTGAGAAATAAATGTTGCTTGCTTATGCCACCCAATCTCTGTGACTGTTACAGCAGCCCAAGCAGACTGAGACAAGGCAACCCTGCCTCCTTTATACTCCAATTTTCTAAGTCCCGAGGTAAATTTGATACTGTGCAAGTGGAACTCAGAGGCCTGCATCTGGATCACCTAGTTGTCATTACTAACAATCTCTTTATCAATAAAGTGGGATTATTATTAATTGCTACCCAGGGCGATATAAAATATAGGGGCATGTACAAAAATTTCAATGTAAAATTCTATAAAATGTCAGGTATTATGTCTCCATCACATGATGCCTAAACCCCACCAGCCTCTGAGTCTATCTTTGAGAATTCCTTTGGTATGATGTCAGTTGAGTAAAAGGTTACATAGGAAAAATGGATATATTATTAAATTTCCAGGTCCAGTTCCTCTTAGGGAGGAAAGTAAACAGATATGAATCACTTTAATGATAAGTGGAACCAAACTAACAGTAGTGTATTACAAAACAAAATCTATTTTCAAGAATAAGTTCTCAGAGCACTGTAAAAATCTATGTGTAGTATTTATGATTTATTAGGATATATTATAATGTGTACTGTGTAGTACACATTGTATACACACACATCTTCTATGTATATAAAAGTCCAGCAGCCCTTATGGTAGAACAACCAGAATGATCAGTTGCTATGATGCACACTGACCACCAGGGGGCAGACACTCAATGCAGGATCTGCCCCTGGTGGTCAGTGTACTCCCACAGCCAGAGTAGTGCTCAGCCAGAAGCCAGGCTCATGGCTGGTGAGTGC
>NW_005353782.1:0-267 GCF_000412655.1 Myotis brandtii | reverse complement strand
TGGAAGTGTGCCTTCCTCTTGAATTTTTTGGAATAGAATGAGAAGGATTGTCTTTAGTTCTTCTTTGAATGTTTGGTAAAACTCCCCTGTGAAGCCATCTGGTCCAGTGCTTTTGTTTGCTGGAAGTTTTTTTATTACTATTTAAATTTCATCAGTAAGTATTGCCCTATTCAGGTTTTTTTATTCTTCTTGATTGAGTTTTGGAAGCTTGTATTTTTCTAGGAATATGTCTGTTTCATCGAGGTTGTCCAGTTTGTTGGAGTAGAG
>NW_005353781.1:2111-3589 GCF_000412655.1 Myotis brandtii | reverse complement strand
GGCCATACAGAATTATGAACTTAACAATTAGCCTGCTGTATTTGTCAGACATTTAATTAACTCACCCCTAATGCCTGGGCAGGGCCAGACTAAATGATTTCGTGGGCCTTATACAGCCTGCAGGCTGGATGTTCCCCACCCCTGATGGAGAGAAATAGAATAAAAGTTGCAGTGGCACTTCTGCTAATCTTGATTGTTTTCCACCTTCCTTTTAGGCCTCTGATGATTGTCACTCAGAAGATCACAACCTTGGCCTTCCAAGTTCATGATGGTGAGAAAAACATCCTTGATCCTTGCTCTGTGTCCACCTGACATTTTTCATATTCTGCACACCGTCCCAAGTTAGACAAGTGCTGGAAGATCTTGCTATATCTTGTCCAAAATTTGTAGGCCTCTTAAATTATAGCTTTTAACTTTCCCAGCTATTACTTATCATTTCCCTCCTGGATCTGTAGCCTAAATTTGCTGAAATATTTGCATTGAGAACAGTGGGTTTTCTGTTTACTTTTATCATGTTTTAAATTTAAGTTAACTTATGGTGCTCTCTGCCCTTCATTTTCAAATCTCTGAGAAGCTCATGAGGTAATAAAAGATTAAACAGCATTGGCTGGTTAACCAATTTTTAATGCTAGGTTTTTTGTTTGTTTGTTTTGCTTGGACAATTATCTAATGAGATTAGCCTGACCCTACAAAAAGCTGGGAGAGGAAGCTCTTCTCTTTGTATAAAAAATGGACATTTTCTTTACTTAAACTCTTTCTAAAAATGGCCAGAAAATTTTATTTCCACTGTTAAAACTGGGTCCCAGGGAAGGCGAATGGCACTTTCACTGGCCGGAAGATGGGCTTAAGCGATGCCACGTGCAATTAGTAAAAGGATAATCTGAGGATTTGTTCCTCTTTGGCAAATGCTTTCTGACGGCTGAAACGTCTTTACGTGTTGACAGGTTGAGCTGTCCAGTCTCCGCTAGTTTTCTTGTTTCCCTTAAAGCTTGGAAACCAATTTCATTTTGACTCTGTGTGTTTCTCATTCATACTTAGTGACTTAGTCATTCTGTAGGGAACTGGGTAATTTTATACCAAGGATGGAATCTTTCTAGGGTGATAATTATCCTGATTTGCCCAGAACTGAGAGGTTTCCTAAGATGTGAGATTTTTAGTGCCCAAATTGACAAAGTCCTGAGCAAACCAGGGTGAGTTGGTTAGTGTTTTTGTACCTGAAAATCTACTTGGTAGCAGTTATAGACTAACATCTGCAACATAAATCAATAACTAAAATCACTTTAATTTCTGGGATTGCCAGATTTGTACTATCTGATGAGGTTGTAGAAAAAAGTGAGTGATTTTTTAAAAAAACACTGCTTCTTACATTTTTTTGTTTATTTTACTTTTGTTTTTTTATACAGGCTTTTTGCCTGAATTTACTTTTGTAAGCATTCTCAGTTTATTTTCTGGAACATCCCTTACATACAGAAAAATGT
>NW_005353781.1:0-788 GCF_000412655.1 Myotis brandtii | reverse complement strand
TTGATTTTATAGAGAAAGGGAGGGGATGAGAGAAAGGGGGAGAGAGAGAGAGACATCAATAAGTTGCCTTTCTTATATGCTCTGACTGGGAATTGAATCCACAACCTTTTTTGTGTACAGCATAATGCTCCAACCAACTGAGCCAGGGTGAGATCTTCATTTTTTAAAAAATATTTGCATCTGAGCTTCACTATGTGTATGTAATATCATTTATTTAATGAATTTGTTATTGATGGACACTCGGGGGTCTACCAGTCTTTGGCTTTTGCAAATGGTAAATGATGAATAACCTTGTCCATAGGTCATTTCAGATGGGTTTGGGTAGAGCTGTAGGATCGACTCCTAGAAGTGGGATTGCTGAGCCAGAGAATAAATGGATCTGTGATTTTGTAGTTTTGCAGGATTCTCCTTCACTGGGGTTGTTATGTCTATTCCAGAATTATTTTTATGGGGCATGTGTCTCAGGTCCTCAAGAAACAGTTATCAATGCAAATTAGTATGATTAAATGCCGGCATGAAAAAAACATAGGAGGTAAAGCTGGAGGGAGAAATACTGGCTGGGGAGAGGAGGAAGGAGGAAGGCTGATGAAGGTGGACTTTGGCCAGTGTTGACATGCAGTAGAAAGGGGGTGGGTGTTCCAGAAGGAGGAGGCTATGCAAAGTAGGAAAATAGCATATGAAAATAGAAATGGCATGTGAGGTAGCATATTAGGGATGGTGGTGCAGCCCTGGCCGAGATTTCCTACTAGACGCAGCCGTGGGCAAACTATGGCCCGCGGGCTGGATCC
>NW_005353780.1:0-814 GCF_000412655.1 Myotis brandtii | reverse complement strand
TTGTTTATTTTCTTCTTAGTTTCCATTGCCATAGGAGCTGTATCGGTAAAAATATTGCTACGACATATGACTGCTATTTTGCTGCCTATGGGTTCTTCTAAGATTTTTATGGTTTCCTATCTTATGGTTTCCTGGTTTAAGTCCTTTATTCATTTGAGTTTATTTTTGTGTATGGTGTAAGTTGGTGGTCTAGTTTCATTTTTTTTGCATGTATCTGTCCAATTTTCCCAACACCATTTATTGAAAAGAGACTGTCTTGACTCCATTGTATGTTCTTGCCTCCTTTGTCAAATATTAATTGAGCATATTGGTTCTGGTCGATTTCTGGGTTCTCTATTCTATTCCATTGATCTATATGTCTGTTCTTGCGCCAGTACCAGGCAGTTTTGAGGACAGTGGCTTTATAATATAGCTTGATATCTGGTATTGTGATCCCTCCAATTTTGTTCTTCTTTCTCAGGATTGTTGCAGCTATTGGGGTCTTTTTAAATTCCATATGAATTTTTGGGGAGTTTTTTCTAGTTCTGTGAAATATGCCGTTGATATTTTAATGGGAATTGCATTTAATCTATAGAGTGCTTTAGGTAGTATGGACATTTTAATGATGTTGATTCTACCAATCCATGAACACAGTATATTCTTCCATTTGTTTATGTCTTCCTCTGTCTCTTTTTTCAGCATCCTGTAGTTTTTTGAGTACAGGTCTTTTACCTCCTCAGTTAAGTTTATTCCTAGGTATCTTAATGTTTTTTTTGTTGCAATCATAAATTGGATTGGTTTTTTTTAGTTTATCTTTCTGTGAGTTCATTATTGG
>NW_005353779.1:0-814 GCF_000412655.1 Myotis brandtii | reverse complement strand
TTGAGTGTGTCTCTTATGGATGTGAAGACTTGTAATCCAGTATGGTCTCACTCTGACAACTGGGTACACTGGCTCTTGGATCTCCAAGGAGGTGCAAGGTCAGCCACTGTCTGGGGTGACCCAGCAGGAGCTACAGAGACATCTGCAGATTCCTCCTCTTTGTATGGGGTTTGGAAGTGCCCAGATGAGGCCCAGCTGTGAAGCAAGGCCACTGCTGCTGCCAGGTAGTAGGCCTTCTTTTGGAATCTCTGGGGCTCTCTGACCCAGCTGCAGTTTGTTTTAGGCCAAAAGACAGGCCATTCATATGCAAAAGCTGGTGCGCACAGCTTGGGTGGAGTTGTAAATTGGGTGGGGTCTCTGGGAATCACCAGGGCGGAGCAAACAGCAATGGCTGCCCTGAACCAGAGAAGTTCCCGGTTCGCCACATATCGCGCCCCGTGCAGGAACAATGATCGCTGCTAGCACCTCTAAGAGTAAGCCGCCCTCGCGTTCCTCTCCCGATGCCGGACAGTCCAGTTTCACCCTGTATGTGCCTGAGTTGCTCAGAGTCTCGCCCGGAACTGGAGTTCAGAGCTAGTGGGAGCTTGTATCTCCCTCCTGGTTTAAAGAGCAGTACATCCAGGTGCCAGCACTTCCCATGCCACCGCACCTCTTACCAGTTTCAATGCGCTTTCTTCACCTCTCTCGTTGTGGAACTTCCACTCAGCCAGCTTTCCCGCGGCTCTGGGTGGTAGTTGTTCTTTTGTTTACTTGTGGTTTTGATGTGGTTGTGAAAGACAGCAAGTATAGGTGATTACCTATGCCACCATCTTGG
>NW_005353778.1:0-798 GCF_000412655.1 Myotis brandtii | reverse complement strand
AAAAAAAAGCTCCTCTCCTGGAACCAATCTGCCTGGATCTAAGTCCTGCTTTACATTTTTTAGTTTTATGACCTTGAGCAAGCTGTATATAGAAGACTCCTATGTTCATTTTTGTGTCTCGATTTCCTCATCCTTAAAACAGGTAAGAATAATTACCTCATTGAATAGTCATGAAGATTAAATGAGTTATAACATCTTAGTGCCTTAAGACAGTGCCTGACACTTCATTAGCTCAGTAAGCATTGGTTAGTTTTATCGTTTTTCCTATATATTCCTGTCTTCCTCCTTGCTTCCATAGTACTTCCTGCCTTTAACAGATCATGGAACACACAGGTGTCTTATATAGCAGACTATTCTTATATTTTGGAGACAAGCTTACCCGAGTTCAGATTTGTGCTTTAACATGAGTTTAGGCAAGTGACATATAAAAATGGGTATTAATATAATGTCCATATGGCTTTGTGACAGTAAGTGGTATAATGTATAAAAAGTGTTTAGCAAAGCCCAATGACTCAGATAAATCATTCAATACATGTTAGCTGTGTTTCTATTTTTTCTCTTTCCAGTAAACTGTAGATACATTTTATTCATCTTGGTAAACCCCACTCACTCTAGAATCCTCACTTCCAATACACACACAGAAGCACACCATACACAAGTCATATGAATAACTGAGAGAGAGAAAGAGAGAGAGAGAGAGAGAGAGAGAGAGAGAGAGAGAGAGTAGCACAACACTAGGCATATAGTACATGCTAAATTAATGCTCTTATATGAATAGGTATACTAAAAGCTGTATTT
>NW_005353777.1:0-601 GCF_000412655.1 Myotis brandtii | reverse complement strand
AATATGCTAATTAGACCAGACAGCTGAAAGACCTTCCGGACATCCTTCTAGATGTCCTTTGGATGACCCTCAGGATGAAGCTGGGGCTGCAAGGGCCAAGGCAAGCCTCCACAGCTACGAGGGCGGAGGCAAGTCTCCACAGCTGCGAGGGCTGAGCCCCTTGCATGAATTTCGTGCATCGGGCCTTTAGTACAAAATAAAATTGGAGGTTCTGATCATCACCTTAAGAGTGTAATTGAAGAAACAGACACAGATACAGTTTAGAAGGAAAGAATCATGATTCTCAGTATTTTGAATGGTATGAGTTTTCTATATAAAATATCCTAAAGAATCTACACATAATGTTTAGCACTTAAGGGAGGATATAACAATTCTGCTAAATACCATCTATATATATAAAAGGCTAAGCGATCATCTGACTAACCAACTGGCCAACTGGCCAATAGATATGATGCACACTGACCACCAGGGGGCAGACATTCAATGCAGGAGCTGCCCAGCAACAGCAACTTTGCAGAGTGACCTCTTGCACTCTGAGACCCCATGGGGGATGTCAGAGCACTAGTTTCAGCCTGACCCCTGCAGGCCAGGCCGAGGGACC
>NW_005353776.1:8792-9355 GCF_000412655.1 Myotis brandtii | reverse complement strand
ACATTATTACTGTTATTGCTGTGTGAGTTACTGGGCAACTCCCTCACCAGCATGCCATGTCGAAGAGGACTGGGATTTTGTCTGTTCTCTCTCACACCAGCAACCCCAGTGCTTAGAGCAGTGTCAGCAGATAGAGAGCAGTAGGTTTGTCTTCTTTGATAAATGAGTAATGAAGTTATACATGTGATCATGGTTGAAAAGGTGAAATATGGAGCATAATGACCTCAAAACTGGGAGATTCTGACCTAGACTGAGGGACCAGGGAAGATTTTCCTGTGGAGTGATATCTAATAGAGCAAGAGCCCAGGTTAACCTAGAGCTGATGGACGGCAGGAGTAAGAGGTCGAGGCAGAGAGCACAGCAGGTGCCAAGGCCTGGAGGTGGGAAAGTTGAGGGAAGTAAATGAATTAAACTGACTCATTTGGGTGATTAAATGAGCTAAAAGACCTGAAGTGCCCAGTACACAGTTTGTGCTGGAGAAAGGCCAGCTGTTGTCATTATTGCACATCCAGGGTCTGCCCACCTGGGAAAAACAATAACAGAATAAAGGGGTTCTTCCCTCC
>NW_005353776.1:0-5590 GCF_000412655.1 Myotis brandtii | reverse complement strand
ACTAGGACATTTGCTAAGTCTTGGTTGCATTACCAATGTTTCCAATTCTATTCTATCAACAAAGAGGACAGAGTGCTACTGAATTTATGCTAATAAGTCTATTGCTATAAACATAAGAATACTCCAGAAGGCATTAGTAATTTTTTGGGAGAAGTAGAACAGGGAGACAAAGTCTTTGTTGCATCTCACATAGGTGTTCTCTTTTCTCTTCCCATCCTCACAAGTGTCCAGGCACCTTCCACAGGTCTCCCTGGAAATGGGAAAGAGATCATGTTCCTATGAGTTTATCTCTTACTTGTGTCAGTCATCATACAATGACTGCCCCGCATGTGAAGCATATGGTGTCCTCTCCATTGTGGAGATGGTGGAAATGGAACCAACCAGAGATGGGGTCCAATGTGGAATGTTACCTTTTGCCAACAATAATGAAAATGCCATCTCACATTTTTTAGTATTTATTTATTCAGCAAGTCTTCTAAGCAATTTCCAGCACTACAAGAAATCTAATAGGTGCATTGTTATTTTTTTTTTTTTTTTTTAGTTTAAGAACATAGGGGAGGGGAGGAGGATCACTATTACTTGACATCTAACTCTATAGGCGCACTTTCAGTGGATCTGACGGCGTTGGAGACTTTACACTGGTAGTTCCCAGCATCCTCTCTCCTGACAGGGTCTGTGGTGAGGGTTCTGTGGTCCTGGGACAGCTTCATCCTCTCCCTGAGCCACAGACTCGTAGCATTGAATAACCAGTTGGTGGAGCTCTCATCCGTGTAGCAGGTCATGACCATGGCATCCTCATTCTTTGTGACTGTGGTGTTGCTGTCTAGGAGTGTGGGCACAATCACTGGCCCTGTGAAGAAATAGAGGGTGAGAATGATTGAGTGTGAGCTTGAGACCGGGGGCATGCTCCTTCCTCAAAGATCTTAGCCCTAACTCTGATGGTTCTGAGGGTAATTTTGTTCCACAGTAAAAATTAATTTATTCTAAATTTGACTTCAGTCCCCAGACCAAATCTACCCCTCTGAGCTGAGGACCCAAAGCAGGAAGGA
The DNA here is from genome assembly GCF_000412655.1 of Myotis brandtii. Lineage (NCBI taxonomy): Eukaryota > Metazoa > Chordata > Mammalia > Chiroptera > Vespertilionidae > Myotis > Myotis brandtii. The sequence continues at coordinate 4,541 of NW_005353776.1, read as the reverse complement.
AATGAAACAATGATTGATCTAGGGATCCAAAGACATATAATAGGGCTACTGGGATTGGAGGAAAACAAGGGGCTATGGCTGCAGATAGACCTCAAGTGACTCAGATCAATTTCTCATGGTCTTCGTGTTTCTGCTTAGGGTCTGTATCTCCCTTTGCATCACTTTCCCCTCAGTGGAGGAAAATGAATATTTGACTGCCAGGCTGACAATGTACTAATGATAAAATATTCACAGTATCTGACATAAATATTGGGAAGGAAAAGTGCTCAAATAAGAGGCATCTATTATTGATGGACTTCACGAGAGAATCCCCTGGCTGATCCCTGGTGGATGAGCAGCTGCCAGGAGCATCTTTTCTTCTGCTCCTCCCTTGGGATGCTGACCTTTCCCTGAACTCTCCTAAGTTCCCCAAAAGAGTCAGCTAATAATCTGTGGAGCTCGTCCTGTTCTGCTCTCCACACACAGTCTCAGGTGAAGGACCAGGCTCCATCTCTTCCCAGACATGGCTCTTAGGGTTGAGCCCCAACTAGAGACCAGATCAGGAGCCTTGTGACTCTGGCACATGGGAAACTGTTGTGCTCATTCAGCCCTTTCCCAGAGTCAAAACCCAATCTGACACAGGCTCCCCAGGGCCTCTGGACTCAGGACATTGTGACAGAGCCTGGAGAGTGGCTGCCCAAACTAGGATTCTATGTGATGAACCCAGGGAACCCCTCATGCCAGGTCCTTAAAGAGCCCTGCAGGATCTATCTCAGGGACATGATCAGGGAAATGGGCCCAGGGACCTGGACTGAGACGGGTCTCCCTCTGCTGACTCACTCCCATCAAATTGCTCCTTCTCTATGTGGTGAATGTCTATGGGGCTGGAATCTGGGAGGGGAACTCTGACCATAGGATGTTTGTCTCCACTGTGTGCCCTGCACTAAATGCCCAAACCCAGCTTGGGACACGATGCAGAGTGGGATGGAGGAGAGTCCAAAGCTGGCAGTTCTGTATGTGTAGTTGAATTTACCCCACCCGACACCTAGAGGTCAGAGATCAATCACTCAAGGTATACATTGAGCTGTCCAAATTCAATTTCTTTTTGAAAATTTTGAAGGACGGCTACTATGATGTACATTCCTAAGTCCCACACAGTGACTTTTCTTATGGTCAGGGATCCACCAAGGTTTACTGTCTCTCGACCACTGTATTCGGGTCCTCTTAGAGATCACCTTGAATGCAATGTAAGAGATGCAATAAGAGTATAGTAGTTCATCTCTATTCCCCTTTACCAAAGAAAGCCTGTAACACCTGGAGGCCTATCTTGGGTACGTAGAATCACATCTTGCCCTTCAAGAGCACTGGTCGAGACAATACCAAATCGAGCAGTGGTGGGCGGTATCCAGAAGGTTAAGAGGAAGACTAGAAGGGAAGAGAGAGATTTGTCAGAATTTCATCTGTGTATTGGGATGGAGAGATGAGGCATTTCTCTTCATCTCTTATCCTTGGTCTGCCTGTGAGTTCATGTGTGCATCTCCTTGGTCAAGGTCAGCAACATGGCCACCATGGCTTCAGCACCTCGGAACCTATCCTTTTTGTTTTGAATTCTCTTTCCCACCTGTCTGTGTGGCTGTCTTCCTCACTGCCCTCAGATCCCTGCTGACACTCAGCGGCCTTCTTGGAAGACCTTCCCTGACCACATCCAGTAAAGAACCTCTATCTTTACTCTCTGACCTGTCCCCGCTCTGTGCCCTTCAGGGCCCTTGTGAGTACCTGATATCACAAAGAGATCTCTTCTCATCTCTTTTCTCCCTGTATAATGTGAGCTGCATGTGGGCAGGGAATTTTGTGATCTTGTGCCCCCAGTGCCTACAATAGGCTGCAAACACCTGTGGGTGCATGAATGAGTTCTCCAGGCTTGACCACGTCCCATGTTATATTTACCCATATTTGTCGTTGGTGGTAGGGACAATGTTTAGCACCCCTGGTTAAAATGTTTATGGTATCACCTGAAATAAATTGTCTTGACTGTGGTCAGTTGTCAAAATTCAATACTCAGTGATGAATAAAAGAAAATGAACAGAAATTCAGGTTTTCCTGGCCCTCACCACTCCCACATGATGAGATTTTCATGTTACTGAGCCTCGTCTCTCATCCTACTCTGCGGCCCTGTCCTTTTACTCAGGTCCAAAGGGAAGCCCTTCCTCCCCTCCCAGAGCGCTGTCCTCCCCAGGAGATCTTGGCCAGTCTCCGACTCCCAAGCTCCCTTCAATTCCCAGGGATTGTCCCCTCCTTACCAGCCAGTAGGAGCCCAGCCAGGGGACAAGTCCTTTGCGGGCAGAAGATGCATGGAACTTCATGGTGACTGCTTACTGCTCCATCTCTCCCTCTGAGAGAAGAGCTCAATGTCCAGAAAGGCTCCCAGGCACCTCTGTCCAGTCTGGTGGGATTTGCTGTACCTCCTCCCTGTGTGCTGAGCCTCCTGCTGGGCCAATATAACCTCCCTGCCAGGCAATTTTCAAGGGCGGGGGGAAAAAGGACACATATGTAATACCCTTCGTAATACTTTAAGCAATAAAAAAATTAAAAAAAAATAACCTCCCTGGTCATGTGGGCCAGTGCGGGGTCAGGGCCCAGGACCCTCCCTCTCCCTACCCTCATTTTTGCCAACCCTGTTACCCCTTTCAGTTTACCTTTACTCTATAATTTGGTTCCCTGGAAACTGCGGAAGCCTCTGACAACACACACACACATACAAACAGAAACTTCCACACCCACAGACAGGTGCCGAGAAAAGCACTGGCCTGAGGAGTCCAGTTCCTGATCATTCTCCTCAGCTCCCTGTCAGTGCACGTTTGACATTTTCCTTCAGCAAAAGAATTCTAGGGCTACCTCAGAAAAATTGTCACAAGGATCTCACCCCGGCTCTCCATTGGATCTTCTGTGAAAATTTTTTAAGGATTGGGATGCCTAGGTGACATATTAGAAAGGCTACTTCAGCAGATGCCCTGCTACATGGATGCCAGGATGAGACCCTATGATGTGAGGATGGGTGGCCCTGCCCCACTCCTGTGCACAAGGAGGGTCTCCACATCCTGTTAAAATGCAGATTCTGACTTGCAAGTTGTGCAGTGGACCAGAGACTCTGCATCTGATGAGCTCTCAGGGGAGGTGGATCTTAATGTCCTGTGGAGCCCACTTGCAACAGCAAGGCAGATGGAAGCATGTGTCCGCTAAGAGGGTGACCCTCTCACTCCAGCATTGGTCCCTGCTGCATCTTGGTCTTGGGCCTGTCAGCACCACACAGAGAACCCCACAGGCCCCAAACTGGGGATTATTTCTGTTTGTGACACAGAAACACAGCTGGGTACCAGGTCTACCCTGTGTTCTCAAATGTGCTAGGAAGATGGGATTTCCTCCCAACAGGAAGGCCAAAGAGGTGACTGAAGGTGAGAAGGTGTCAATCTGGGTGATGACTGCAGAGGGGACCCTCCCTCTATCTCAGGTTGTCACCAGCATGGCTGTTGTTTCCAGAGAAGGAGACCCCATCACCAAGGGTCTCAGAAGGACCTGCAGTTTCCAGGTGTGAAGGGTAAGGTGTGAAGCAAGGATTGTGGTGGGAGCCCAGGTGGCTGTGGGCTCCATGGTCCTTAGGAAATGTTTTCAAGGAGACCCTCCCTCCCTTTGTTGGTTGACACTCTCCATGTCCTCCCTGACTGTTCGGGCAGCCTCTGTCCTCTGCCTGGGGGACTTTTTTGAGGACACCTCGCCTTGCTCATGTGTGATTCAAGTTATGAGTTGCGGAGCAGCATAAAGATCCTTGAAAAAGCAGCTTCCCCTAGACCCTGTCAAGGTCAGATATGTCCAATCTTGTGAAGGATTGTTATGAGTATTTCAGCTGAATTGATGTCATATGACTGCAATCAATATCTCAAATCCTAAGAAGACTAGCAGTTTTGTGGCTTATTTTATACATTATAATCAAAAGAGAAGATGAAAAATTTGCCTGAAATCCATTGGAAAAGTGAGGGAAAGGATAGCAGGGAAATCTCTAGAAAAAAATAAAAAGCAAAATGGAGAAACACATATTATTTTTCTTTGGAGGGTCCAGGATATTTAACATTTCCAGCAGATTCAGAGACTGTGCAGGGAACCAGGCAACATGAGTGCTCTGTGGTCTTGTATTCTGGTGCCACAGGCTCTGCCTTCAATGGGTCCAGCAAAGAAAATTTGCTGGAGGAATGTGATGTCCAAGGTATGTTATTCATGATGCATAAGAACAGGGAAAGGGCTCCCTTATGGTAAAGTCTGACATTTGCTAAGGAAGCTATAGGCCTGGGACATGACTACCTGACATCATCTGCCCAGTTAGGCATTTGTGATCAGACCACACTGTGCGTCACTGATCTTGTCAGGCCTGTCGTGGGGCCCCTGGGCTTATCAGGTTCCTTGCACAGATGCTTTTTCATTCACAGTTTCTGGAAAGAGTAAGTGGGACAGCACATACATGACGGAGGGGCCAAGAAAAATCTTTTAGTCAGGGAATGGAAATAGGTCTC
>NW_005353775.1:0-553 GCF_000412655.1 Myotis brandtii | reverse complement strand
TTTATTTGTGATTATAAATGAATCAATTAGTTTAGTTGTGCTTCATCCAGGAAGGCTTGATGCTCTTCATTCAGTAGTGATAATTATTTCCCATCATCATTTATTATTTTTTCTTAAACAACATAAGTGCAGATTGGTTCACGAAGATTCTTCTTCTTGAAGAAATAAGTTATATTTTTCACAAGTTTAGGAAAGTTGGTTTGAGTAGCAGCAGCAATCTTTCTCATTACAAACGTAAGAATACTCTCAGTTGCAAATTTAAGTACTGGGTTTAAGGCCATCATTAAATTTTTATTTGGATAGGTTATTAATTTCACTGGTAAAAATAGCATCATCGTATCCATTATAAATAGACTACATATGTCGACTAGATGTTTCATGAGCAGGAATTGAATAAGTGAAATTATCATACCTTTGGAAAACATGATGAGCAGGTATTTCAGTCTCAGCTGTGACTTCAAACCTGGTGCCACTTGTTCTGTGCCAGATTTGGAGAAGGTTACGCACAGATAAATACAAGGGGCGGGGCTAAGCCTGAGCAGTGATTGTGTGA
>NW_005353774.1:0-833 GCF_000412655.1 Myotis brandtii | reverse complement strand
CAAAACTCAACCAAGAAGAATCAAAAAACCTGAATAGCCTGATAACTACCGAAGAAATTGAAACAGCGATAAAAACTCTTCCAGCAAATAAAAGCCCTGGACCAGATGGCTTTACAGGGGAATTCTACCAAGCATTCAAAGAAGAACTAAAACCTATCCTCCTCAGACTATTACAAAAAATTAAAGAGGAAGGCACACTTCCAAGCTCTTTCTATGAAGCCAGCATTACCTTAATCCCAAAACCAGATAAAGACACCACAAAAAAAGAGAACTACAGGCCAATATCCTTAATGAACACAGATGCTAAAATCCTCAACAAAATTCTAGCAAATTGGATTCAGCAATAAATTAGAAAGGTCATACACCATGACCAAGTGGGATTTATTCCGGGAATGCAAGGATGTTACAATATCCGCAAATCAATAAATGTGATACATCACAAAACATACTGAGAGACAAAAATCACATAATCATATCAATTGATGCAGAAAAAGCATTTGACAAAATCCAACACACTTTCTTGATAATAACTCTCAGCAAGGAGGGAATAGAGGGATCATACCTCAACATAATAAAAGCACTATATGACAAACCTACAGCCAACATCATACTCAATGGGCAAGAACTAAACCCATTTCCCTTAATAACAAGAACAAGACAAGGATGCCCACTTTCACCACTCCTTTTTGACACAGTACTAAAAGTACTAACCATAGCGATCAATCAAGAAGAAATAAAAGGCATCCAAATTGGAAAAGAAGTAAAACTGTCCTTATTCACAGATGATATTATACTATACATAGAAAACCCCAAAGACCCCATCAAAAAACTAC
>NW_005353773.1:369-791 GCF_000412655.1 Myotis brandtii | reverse complement strand
GTAGTATTCCATTGTGTAGATGTACCATTGTTTTTTTTTAATACATTCATCTTCTGATAGACACTTAGGCTGTTTCTAAATCTTAGCTATTGTAAATTGTGCTGCTATGAACATAGGGGTGCATATATCCTTTTTATTGGTGCTTCAGGATTCTTAGGATATATTCACAAGAGTTGGAACACTGGGTCAAAAGGCAGTTCCATTTTTAACTTTTTGAGGAAATTCCATACTGTTCTCCACAGTGGCTGCCCCAGTCTGCATTCCCACCAACAGTGCACTAGGGCTCCTCTTTCTCCACATCCTCGCCAGCACTTGTTGTTTGTTGATTTGTTGATGATAGCCACTCTGACAGATGTGAGATGGTACCTCATTGTTGTTTTGATTTGCATCTTTTGGATGATTAGTGACTTTGAGCATGTTTT
>NW_005353773.1:0-305 GCF_000412655.1 Myotis brandtii | reverse complement strand
CCATTTTTTGATTGGATTGTTTATCTTCCTTTTGTTAAGTTGTATGAGTTCCCTGTAAATGTTGGAGATTAAACCCTTATCTAAAATAGCATTGGCAAATGTGTTCTCCCATGCTTTTTTGTATTGCTGATGGTTTCTTTTGTCATTATTTCTTCAAACAGGTTTCCTCTCCTTGCTCAGTTTCCTCTCCTTCTGGCACCCTTATTATGCAGATGTTGTTTTGTTTCATGTTGTCCGGAAGCTCCCTTAGGTTCTCCTCCTGTTTTGAAAGTTTTTTTTTCCAGTTGCTGCTCTGCTTGGGTGTT
>NW_005353772.1:6807-7628 GCF_000412655.1 Myotis brandtii | reverse complement strand
CAGCTGAAGAAACTGGGTCCGAACAGTTATCAAACTTAATTTCTTGCTGCAAAGTCCCAACCTCATACCCAATCGATCCTGGGACCCTTGAGTCCACAACCTGTGTCGTCCCCCCTCATGAGGATGCTGAGGCCTGAGCTGGACGGGCACGTTGGCAAATACCAGTTCTAGCTGTGCCCACCCCCACCCCAGCTGCTTACACTGCTTGCTCCTTGAAAGGCAGGCACAAAGGCTTGCAGGACTTTGACGTCCTTGCCCTTTGCTGTGGGCAGGTGCTAGGACAGGAAAGGGACTGAGCTGGTAAAAGGACCGAGTGGGGACATGTTCCGTGGGTTTGGGGAGCGCGTGCATGGAGCAGGAGGCCTGGAGGTCTAGGGGGGATGAGGCTGGCGCGTGTCAGTGTCAGAAATTCCAAACCTGTAGAGAATTTTTATGAGTTTCTTTTAGCCAATTGCCGACAATTGCTGGGAAGCAAAATCTCAACAGACTGAGAACATGCTCAGGCGAACGGCAGTTTTGCTGCTTATTTTATACATTAGAATAAAAAGAGGAGACATAGGGGTTCCATGAAATACATGGGTGGTAGATTAGGGAGGGGGAGGAAAGTAAAACGGGAAATCTCTGGAATTGGATAAAAAGTAAAATAGAGAGACACATTCTTTTACATTGGTGGGAACAGGATAGCTAATGATCAACATGGACAGCACATAGAGGTGGTATTTGGGGAACAAGGTCACAGTGAGGGGTTCTGGGGTCTGGTGCTCTTATAAGGGGGTGCCCTGAGGGATCTGGAAAAGATTACTCTGATATTTAAAAGGTGC
>NW_005353772.1:6346-6625 GCF_000412655.1 Myotis brandtii | reverse complement strand
GGAATTTTTATGTTTAGCTCACCCCACGTGGTTACTTTCGGCCTCTGAGTTTGTAAGGCCACCATGCAGGCCTCCCCTGAGTTTCTCAGGTTTAGTATGTGGCCCCTTTTTCGTCTGCATGTGGTCTGTGTTTACGTGAGAGACAGGCTCCGTCCCCCTATAATTAGGTGACTTACAGCATCACCTCCATCACCTGTCCTTGTCTGGCCTCTGCTCTTCTCCTGTTGCCTCTCCCTGGAGACCAGGCTTCATCTCCCCCCTGCACATGGAGGCTTTGAG
>NW_005353772.1:4351-6226 GCF_000412655.1 Myotis brandtii | reverse complement strand
CTGAGCAGAGAGGCCTTCTGTGGCATTGAATATTCCATGTACTTAATGTGAATGATAGGGTCGATAAAGCAGTAGCCAACATCCACCGTCAGCCAATGGAGCCTTTGAGCGCTCTGCCCAGCACCAGGTAACTCCAGGGAAGACCCAGCTGAAGGAGCACTGAGTCACAATGAGGCTGCTCCTCCCAGAAGCCACCAGCAGGGACAACATAATAGCAAGGAGCCCAGCTTTAATTAAAGAGGCAATTCAGAGTGAACAAGCCCACAGGATGTTCGTCTATTGTGTAGGCTCCCAGTCACCCAGGTGCTGGGCTGGAGGAACAATTAAATCCACTTGCCCCTCTATTATGGATCGCTGGGCAGCAATTCTGGGTAAAAGAAACAATTAAGTTATAAACAGGTTGTGTTGTCTGGTAATGAGTGCTGGTGCAGGAGTCCCTGGGCCCTGGGGCAGGGAGAGCTAATCCACCAGCACAAAGAGGACCCCCAGACCTCCCAGAGGTGGTCCCCAGGTTTGTCTGGGTCACTGTGCATAACGTCATGGGAGGTTTTGTACCAAGGAGCTGGAGAAATGAAAAAAATAAAAATAAACAGTTTTTCAAATAAGAGGACTTGGGTTTAAAGAAAAGGGTGGTAGATATAATGCAGTGACACAGTGGCCTAGGGCCCAGGGGACCTTGGTCTCCACTGCTTTGACCTCAGGCTTTCCAAGGAGGAGGAATTTCTCAGCCTGGGGCCCTGGGCACAGAAAAGCTCCATTCCTGGGACAGGCCAGGCAGGTATGGTCCCTGGTTCTCAAACTGGGGCCCTCTGGCCCAGCCCTGCCCAGAGTAGCAGGTGGTCGGCCTTCACAGGGACCGGTTTTAAAGAGGGAATGCACTGCTGTCATGTAGGCATGGAACATTGTCATGTCAAAGTGAAGAAGCAGGTTTCTCATGAAAAATCAGAAGACTAAGCAATCTGGGCCTTAACATTCAACAACTGGCTGACAGTGTAAGATTCCTTTTGAAAGCTATTGCCTCTCTCTCTCCCTCTCTCTCCTCCCCCTGCCTCTCTCTCTGTCTCTGTCTCTCTCTATATATTTTTCTCACTGTCCCAAAGAGCCCCTGCCCTCATCCTTCACTTCTGTCAGACACCTGACCCCTGGAGGATTGGACACACGTCCTTGTTAAAACTCATCCCTCCCCAGCAGGTGCCTAGCCCTGAGGAGGCCCTGCTCAGCACACGGGCACATGGGGGCAGAGGAAAGTGACCAGAGCCAAACCCCATGACTAAAGAAGCCCCCAGATACCACCTCTATGCGCTGTAAATACTGATCATTAACTATTTCCTACTTGCCCCACAGTATGTCAAAGTCAATGACAGGAACTTAGAATTGTGACCCAGGCATTCGGGAATGCCGACACCCCTCTATGAAATGAAGAGGTGACTCCTTATTCAGATCAGGACAGTTCAAGCTTCAAAAGTGAGACTCTCCTGTGAGCTCCCATGGCTTTTGCTTCCTCAGTAACCCGAAACCTTGTATTCTGCAATCACATGAGGAGCCACAAGTATTACTCCAGCAGCATCCTCAACCCCGATGGCTTCCTGGGCTACCCGTGTGCCTCCTACGAGGAGTTTCAGGAGGTGGGTCTCCCCAGGGGCCTGGGGAGGGTGGGGTGGCTCTGTGGTTGTTGGTTTTGTCCCTGTGGCTTGGAACAGAGCAGAGATGTAACTCCAGGATGAGTAAGAGGAGGTGCTGGTCATGCTGAGCCTCGCAGAGCCTTCTTCCTCCAGGGAGCGGGGTGGGCAGGCAGCAGATGGCCCAGACCTGACCCAGCTGGGCCTTCCGTAGATCCTCAACTTTGCATTCTGAAAAATTCTCAAAGGATGCCTG
>NW_005353772.1:0-3956 GCF_000412655.1 Myotis brandtii | reverse complement strand
GTAGAATGGCATTTGTCTTGCCTCTCACGTTCACCCCTTTAACCAATAATCCTGACCAGTGGAGTAGATCAACCGGAAATGGCCCTGGCTGGTCACATGTCCACCCAACCCTGTGGCAGGAAGGACGGATCCAAGAACAGAAGAAGGCAAGATGGGGCAAAGGCACCCCGTGATTACCCACCATGCTAGTCCCCCTGTTTACACACACGTGAGCATGCTGTGGTTTTTGGTGTTATTTTGCCAAGCTTCTCACTTAAAAAGAAGATAGAAAAAGCATCAAGATTTGTTTGTTATAATTAATATTACATGATGGCTGAACAGAAGAGCATGTATTTTCCAAGGGAGTTTTATAATGAAAAACATTTATACAGCACTTCACAGAACACTGTTTACACACAGTATTTCATGTAATAGGACACTTAACATAAACAGTTGGGAGTATCTATAATGTCTTGCAAGCATATTCCTTTAAATCAGAATGCACCTTAGGAAAATGCTTGCATGTATGCAGGAGAAGGTATTCAAGGATATTCACTGCAGCATTGATTTTAATACCAAAGGAACACAAGGAGGAAGCTAGATATCCACCAATTGTTAAACAACCAAATCCTGTATGTAACCATTCAAGGAAGGATCTAGAAAACCTCTAAGGCATATTAAGTAAAAAGGCAAATATCAAACCATCACGTAATATATCCTGTTCCAGTCAGGGTCTCTGCAGAAGACAGAGCTCATTCAAGTGGTTCAACGAGGAGACCTCATTGGAGGGCCCGCTTTTGGAGGAGTGGACGGGGTTGAAAGAACAAACGAGGAATGCTGAGGCGCCCAGAATCTAGTGGCTGCGGGGCTCCAGGGATGGAGTGCAGGCCGCTACTGCCAGAACCTGGTACTAGAGCAAGGAGGTTGCAGGGGAGCAAGCCCCTCCATCCCCCCCCCCCTGCCGCTGGCCTCCCCTGCAAGCCTCTGATGGGCTGAACCCAAGGGAAAGCCAGCGGCAAGGACCTCTGGGGAGGCCGACCTTATGGAGCGGACAGGACAGGGAAGGGCGGTGAGTCAGTCTGGCGTGGGGATGGATGGAGAGAATACAGAAGAGCAGTGCATACACTATACAGAAGGGGGAAAAGCCTATCTATTTTTAGGGATATCAAAGAGGAAGAAAGAGAGAGGAAAATATAGAAACATCAATGATGAGAGCGAATCATTGATCAGCACACCCCCTACTGGGGATCAAGCCTGAAACTCGGGCTTGTGCCATGACCAGGAATCGAACCATGACCTCCTGATTCATGTGTCAACACTGACACATTGAGCCATACCATACAGGCAAAAGCCTAACTTTTCATACATTCATATCGGTGTGTAAATACTCATAGAGAGCTCTAGTTCAGGGTTTCCCAACCTGGGTCTACTGGAATCCGGGACTAGATCACTTGTTATTGGGGGCTGTCCTGTGCATTGCAGTATGTCTAGCAAATCCGTGGCCTCTACCAGTGAGATGCCAGTAGCCCTGCACCCACCCACCCCATTCCCTGGGTGTGACAATCAAGAACATCTCCAGACAATGCCAATTGTCCCCGGGCAGCAAATCACCCCATGGGGCTTGGTTAAGTCTACAACCAAACTGGGAAGACCCTGGGATGGAGGGCAGGTGGACAGAGCGCTGAGAAAGGGTTTACTCATTTTTTAAAAATTGTCTGTGTTGTTTTTCCACTGAGAATATGTCCCTGACATGGAAAAATAACAAAAATAGAAACAAAGAAGGCAACAGTAAGCGATTTATCCAAATGTTGGAGCCCAGCCATCTCCCTCTCCCAGTGGTCTTTCTGGTACAGTCAGTGGTGGGCACCTGGTTGGCAAGAGATTATGCTGAGCTGCAATATTTACTTCCCCCTTAGTCTCTCACCCCACCTAGCATCAGAATTCCTGGGACCTCAACTGCATTGAAGGAAACCATTCATTATATTTGCCCTTACCTCCCACTCATGGGGGATTCAGAGCTTGGAACAAGAATGCTCCCGTGAGTCATTTTTCTTTCAACAAGATGAGTTCATTGAACTGATAGTATCTTTTCTTTGCACAGGTTGGAGATACAGGGTATCAGTCACACTTGCTGGAAAAAAGGAAATAAGTGGGTCCATCGGGATTGCTTTATATGGAAGCAATGGAAACTCAGAGCAATATGAAATCTTCAAGTAAGTCTGATAGTAAAGTGAAATGACCATACTTTCCCTAATAGATTATTAATACATGATTGGGTATACACTTCTACATACATCTAGCCATACAGAACCTTTGAATCCTAGAATGTCAGAGTCAAAGGAAGTCTCTTAGCATCTAATTCAATCACCCCATAGGAGAAGAGGGAGGACCAGAGAGGAAGCACTCCCAATTTTAATGGCTGACTCCTTCTGGATTGCCAATCACTGCTTCCTTCCTGCTGAAATTGTGGGGTTGTTGTTGTTTTTAATTTTTTAAAATTTTATTTCAGAGAGGAAGTGAGAAGAGAAGAGAGAATAATTGATCAGCTGCCTCCTGCACACCCCCTACTGGGGATCGAACCCACAACCTGGGCATGTGCCCTGACCAGGAATTGAACTGTGACCTCCTGGTTCATGAGTTCACACTCAACCACACCAGCCAGGCCCTGCTTAAGTTTTATGAATATCATGTTCTCCTTAGACAAGGCACATTTATATGGCAACTCCTTCCCATCCCCCACACACATTCCTTCCCCCGAATGAGCTGTGTTCCACCTGAAGCATAAGCTAGCTTCCTGTTGTGATGGTAGCCTCAGCACCTAGCTTTTGTTGGTATATGAGAAGCTTGGTAAAAATGTGTTGGATAACTGTGCTGTAAAATTAGATTCCGTTTTTGCACTAAGTTGGCATAATAATTTTCATATTAAGTTAATGTTCTTTGACTACTTGCTATGCTACATATGAGATACGTACAGATGACCCCAGCTGAAGCACATGCATCTTTAAACAAAGATAAGGAGTCCTGCAGTAAAATTAAAGAGTCAATATGCCCCCCTAAGTGGTTGACTTCCCTCTAGGTACCAATCAAGACAGTGGAAATCTAGAGTCCAGTATTATTCTAAAGGTGTGTTCTTCACAGATACGTTTGTGTTTTAGCGGCCCTGGATGTGTATGGAGGCAGTGAAGGGAATTGCAGAAAGCCAACAGCAACAGCCATTGTTTGGAGTAACAACAGGTTGCTATCTCCCTAGTATTCATCTATCCAGCTGATAGAACACTTTATGTCTATGTTTGCAGAGGATCCCTCAAACCAGATGCAAAACATGTGCGTGACATTGATGTGGACATCAACGTTGGAAAAATCCAGAAGGTTACATTTCTCTGGAACAACAATTGGATAAATATGTTCTGGGACAACCTGGGGGCTTCGAATATCACAGTGCAAAGTGGTGACAATGGGACTGAGTGAGTATCATTCATTGCACCTAAGTCTTGTTTCTCTATTTCCTTATCAATCTGTCTCTGCAAACATACATGCATACATTCAATCACCCACCCATCCACCTACATATCCTTCTACCCACCCATTCCTTCATCCCTTTCTCTCCATCCACTTAACCACTTACCTATCCACTTATCCATGCAGCCATTCATCTACCCAACTATTCCTCTCAACTCTGCATCTTTCCATCTATCCATCTGATTTACTTGGAAAAATCAATCATTGTTTTCCTTAAGCCAAATTCAACTTGGCTGGAGCAAGACATCAATTGTAAGGCATAGGTTCGAGAAACAGGCCAATAGGAGACTCTGTTTTATCTCAGACAAGAAGGAAAGCACCAGGGCAGTAGCTGTAGGAAATCTCGGGTTTATTTCCGTCGGGTGCATTTATTCATACAAATTGTTTTGTTTGGAGACTGAGGCCTGAGAGGAATACAGACTGTGTGAGGATCTAGCTCGCAGTGGCAAGCTCTTCTC
>NW_005353771.1:0-822 GCF_000412655.1 Myotis brandtii | reverse complement strand
ATTTATTCCTTCTGCTAGGCCCTATTTCTGTAAAATATACTTCTAAGTCCTCAAAAGGACCTTGCCCACAGCGCTGGACTCCTGTCGGTCCCACAGGACCCTGTTTAGCATTGTTCTGAGCACAGAGGAGGCAACACTGAGAGACTGAGACACACAAGGAGGGTAGACATGCAATTAGAGTACCTGTGCCTAACAAAGCTTCTAGGGCAGTCTTCCCTAAATGAGTAAGTTCATGCTGCTGAAGGACTACCTTATGGGCTAACTGTTCTGGGACATATATCATCTGGGAGTATCCACCAGCCTTCCTTTGTTCTCTTGCCCCCTTCATGCTGGGTCCATTTCTCTTCCTGAGGAGTGGTATTTTGGTGGTTCAGGTAACTCGGAGGCCAACATGATCCGTGCTGGTGCTGCTTGTTCTTTAGCAGCCAGCTTGGCTGCTGCATCAGCATGCTGGTTTCCTTCTGACACTGAGTCATTGGAGCATGAGTCAGCCAGTGCAGCCCCTGGCTTCCATCAGGGTGACAACAGCATGAGGTATTTTACATTTCAGTTTTGTCCTAAGGTAAGCTTATCCGCTTCTTTGACTAATAATGCCATGGCTACCTGAGACACGGGGGCCATCTGGAGGCAACTGAGTCAATCTGTTTGGAGAGATAGACTACTGGTCTTTGCCAGGGTCCAAACTCCTGGGTTAGAACTCCTAGGGCCACCCCGCTGTTCTCGTGAACAAAAAGATTAAAGTCTCCTGTCACACGTCACATCTGGTAGCCCTAGTGCTGGGGCCACAGTGAGCTTTGCCTTTATGGTGATGAAGGCTTTCTC
>NW_005353770.1:1953801-1996782 GCF_000412655.1 Myotis brandtii | reverse complement strand
TCTGTTGGTTTTTTATTTAAAGAAGAGTTGTTAATACAAGCTATATTTCAAGAAAATATTCAGCAAGTATATTTGTTGTCTTTATTATTTTATCTATGACAAAATATGACAAAGAATGTGAATTTTAGGAAGGCACGGCACATGTCTATTTTATTCACCATCATATCTCCAGCATGAAGCACAGTTCTTGGTCCCTATTGGTGTTCAATAAATATTTTTGAGTAAATGAACAACTTATATGATTCATTACTTGACATTCCATCTATACATTTTAATGAGTCAGAAAATAAAGTTTCTTTACCTTTTATATGCTTCTCTTTCAATTGGGTGGGGACCGTATGTTTAGTAACCAAACATGGTATTCAAATCTCTGTTTTTCTTTGGAATTAGAAGCTAGGATGCATATTTTTAGATGAATAGTCAATAATGGTGTTATTTACTTATTCTATTCCTTCAAGCAGTGGTTCTTTAACACCTGAATGATAAACTGTAAGAAATATGGATACCTGGGCATGGGACCATCTATGAGGGAGGGAAGAGGAGGAAAGGGAAGAGAAGAGTATTACAGATGAAGCTGAAGCAAAGGTTGAAAGAGGTACACAGGCCAGAAGCTACCAATGTTCATTTTTTGTTTCTAGATTTTCTTTTATGCACTTTCATTTGTTGGAAGAGTTACAGTTTGATTTCTGGTCACACTTTTTGACAATCACACTAGTTCTATGGAGAGTTCCAAAAATAAAAGGAATTCATACTATAGGTTCTACATCAGAAGTTCTGCCTGTGCCAACATATATACACACACTACAAAGAAGGAAAATATATACATGATTCATGTGTCATTTTTGGAATCAAAATGAACAACTTATATGATTCATTACTTGACATTCCATCTATACATTTTAATGAGTCAGAAAATAAAGTTTCTTTACCTTTTATATGCTTCTCTTTCAATTGGGTGGGGACCGTATATTTAGTAACCAACTTGTAATAGAGAACAACGTATTTAGTAACTAATCCTTTTACATGACAACCTCTCTATTCTTCACTTCCTAACTTGGAACTTTCTCTTATCTGACTAGAATATATCTTAAAGTACTTTTCAAAAGAAAACATGAATGGTGATTTTTCTGTGTACTTTGCTTATCTGAGAACTTTGTGTGGTTTTCACATATGAATAAATGATTTGATGGATATGAAATTTTGACTAAAACCATTTTTACTACAGACTGTAAATTTGCTTGCCATTGTTTTTTGGCATTATGTATTGCTCAGTAAAGGTCTGAAACTGGCCTGGCTTCCTCTCCAATTCCTCCCACCCCACTTTTAAATTTGAGAAACAAAGGAGAAAACACACATAGACACACACTTATATACACACACTACAAAGAAGGAAAATATATACATGATTCATGTGTCATTTTTGGAATCACAGTTTATTAAATGATTTGGTGGATATGAAATTTTGACTAAAACCATTTTTACTACAGACTGTAAATTTGCTTGCCATTGTTTTTTGGCATTATGTATTGCTCAGTAAAGGTCTGAAACTGGCCTGGCTTCCTCTCCAATTCCTCCCACCCCACTTTTAAATTTGAGAAACAAAGGAGAAAACACACATAGACACACACATATATATACACACTACAAAGAAGGAAAATATATACATAATTCATGTGTCATTTTTGGAATCACGGAGTTTATTATAGAGGTTGTACCAAAATGTGGCTCTCCTGCCCAGCTCTTGTGAATTGACATCCTGTAATTCTACTTCTTTGACAATATGACAGATTGTTTTTGCCATATCAGCTTTATTGGGTTACTGTCACCTCTGACTTGCAGAGAAAATATATAGTATCTATTATGCAATAATACATGATACATGTTATAGAGGTTAAATAATATAGTACTTACTTTTTTATGAACTTTCTCCTATGCCTATACACCCATATCTACATATTCATATATTCAACTGTATATTTATTTTTCAAAAGTCAGAAGTTGCTCTACATATTGGTCAATGACTTGCTTTTTTCAAAAATCTAAGAATACATTATAAACTTTTTGATCATTTCATATAGCCATTCATGTAGAATATCCACAATTAAATGAAAGGCAATTAAAATACTCCTGCTTGCCAAACCGGTTTGGCTCAGTGGATAGAGCATCCACTGAGGGGTCCCCTTAGAGAATTTGGCCTCAGTCTGGGACAAGCCCACAACCCAGGCATGTGCCCTGACCGTGAATCAAACTGTGACCTCTTGGTTCACAGGTTGATGCTCAACCACTGAGCCTCGCTGACCAAGCTTTGTTTTTAAATCAATTGCTATAAAGGGTATGTGGAAACAATAATGAACACTTTAATGGAACCAAGTTAAATATAATCTTCCAAAAAATAAAATTCTAGGAAAATAAATTAATTTTGCTTATTGCTTCTGTCTTAAATGTTTACCAAGTGGTCAAAATTTCCAATAATCCTTCCAATTTACTGTAGTTCATATTTTTCACTATGTTAATATTCAGTTAAGTTCATAACGAAAATATTTAATGAATATTTTATGCATATGCAGAAAATTTCAGACCAACTATTCAAACTCTGTATTTATTGATAGAAACAGATTGACAGTGGATTCGGTGAAGGTTTTGTTCTGTTGGTTTTTTATTTAAAGAAGAGTTGTTAATACAAGCTATATTTCAAGAAAATATTCAGCAAGTATATTTGTTGTCTTTATTATTTTATCTATGACAAAATATGACAAAGAATGTGAATTTTAGGAAGGCACGGCACATGTCTATTTTATTCACCATCATATCTCCAGCATGAAGCACAGTTCTTGGTCCCTATTGGTGTTCAATAAATATTTTTGAGTAAATGAACAACTTATATGATTCATTACTTGACATTCCATCTATACATTTTAATGAGTCAGAAAATAAAGTTTCTTTACCTTTTATATGCTTCTCTTTCAATTGGGTGGGGACCGTATATTTAGTAACCAACTTGTAATAGAGAACAACGTATTTAGTAACTAATCCTTTTACATGACAACCTCTCTATTCTTCACTTCCTAACTTGGAACTTTCTCTTATCTGACTAGAATATATCTTAAAGTACTTTTCAAAAGAAAACATGAATGGTGATTTTTCTGTGTACTTTGCTTATCTGAGAACTTTGTGTGGTTTTCACATATGAATAAATGATTTGGTGGATATGAAATTTTGACTAAAACCATTTTTACTACAGACTGTAAATTTGCTTGCCATTGTTTTTTGGCATTATGTATTGCTCAGTAAAGGTCTGAAACTGGCCTGGCTTCCTCTCCAATTCCTCCCACCCCACTTTTAAATTTGAGAAACAAAGGAGAAAACACACATAGACACACACTTATATACACACACTACAAAGAAGGAAAATATATACATGATTCATGTGTCATTTTTGGAATCACAGTTTATTATAGAGGTTAAATAGATATTTAATAATAACAATAAAAATATATAGTATCTATTATGCAATAATATTTTATATGCTTAAGTTGAGTAATTGGGCTGCTATAATATTACTTGAAATGTACAACATCTTGTAATAGAGAACAACATATTTAGTAACTAATCCTTTTACATGACAACCTCTCTATTCTTCACTTCCTAACTTGGAACTTTCTCTCTTATCTGACTAGAATATATCTTAAAGTACTTTTCAAAAGAAAACATGAATGGTGATTTTTCTGTGTACTTTGCTTATCTGAGAACTTTGTGTGGTTTTCACATATGAATAAATGATTTGATGGATATGAAATTTTGACTAAAACCATTTTTACTACAGACTGTAAATTTGCCATTGTCTTTGGCATTATGTATTGCTCAGGAAAGGTCTGAAACTGGCCTGGCTTCCTCTCCAATTCCTCCCACCCCACTTTTAAATTTGAGAAACAAAGGAGAAAACACACATAGACACACACTTATATACACACACTACAAAGAAGGAAAATATATACATGATTCATGTGTCATTTTTGGAATCGCAGAGTTTATTATAGAGGTTAAATAGATATTTAATAATAACAATAAAAATATATAGTATCTATTATGCAATAATACATGATACATGTTATAGAGGTTAAATAATATAGTACTTACTTTTTTATGAACTTTCTCCTATGTCTATACACCCATATCTACATATTCATATATTCAACTGTATATTTATTTTTCAAAAGTCAGAAGTTGCTCTACATATTGGTCAATGACTTGCTTTTTTCAAAAATCTAAGAATACATTATAAACTTTTTGATCATTTCATATAGCCATTCATGTAGAATATCCACAATTAAATGAAAGGCAATTAAAATACTCCTGCTTGCCAAACCGGTTTGGCTCAGTGGATAGAGCATCCACTGAGGGGTCCCAGGTTCGATTCTGGTCAAGGACATGTACCTTGGTTGCGGGTGCATCTCCAGTAGGGGGCATGCAGGAGGCAGCTGATCAATCTTTCTCTCTCATCGATGTTTCTAGCTCTCTATCCCTCTCCCTTCTTCTCTGTAGAAAATCAATAAAAAATATATATTTTTAAAAATACTCCTGCTTTCCAACTATGTATCAAGATGAGACCAGATTTTCTTTTCATATGCTTCAACCAAAGCAACATATTTCAGCAGATTGAATGCATTTTTGTTTCATAAAACAATTATTTTCATATAAGTATATTATTTATTTTCACATAAAATTATTTCATTATTGTTTTAAAATTAATAAGTGCATGTTTTAAAAGATTTATTACCTTTAATTTCCTAATGGCAAATAATGATCAATATAACCCATATAGACCGAGGCATTTTGGGGATCCTTAGTAATTTTTGAAATTGTAAAGAGATCTTGAGACTAAATATGGAAATTGGTTGGCATACAGAATAAGATTTATATTTAAGCCTAGACACTAGCTAAGTGCTGTGTGTGCCTGATACTCTCCAGGTATCTTTATGGTTTTAGGGACTTTGTGGTATTGCTTTCCACACCCAATACCCATGTGTTCTCTGAACTACTTTTCTCAGAAATATACTTCGGTATAAAAGTAATGCCTAGAAGTGTAATAAGTAATCCCAAAAAGATTCTATAAGTAATTTGATTAGAATATTTGTTACCATCCACATAAATGCACTAACATTTTATCACCTAACTTTTAGGTAGAAATTCCTACTTTGATAACAACAAGCAAATTTACTTATGAAGAACAAAATTACACAGATATTCAAATTCTATATATTAATGTTGGCTTATGAGCATTTTAGAATTAGAATTTATTTACTTTTGTGTTTGTGTACTATTAATGACTTAAAAAAGTAAAACTAAAAATGTTTTTATTGATGCCTACATATTAGTCTGTTGCAAAAAGTTACTGTCATCTTTATTTTTGAAAACCAAATATCAATAAGAAACTTTCAGTTGTAAACTGATGTTAATAAGTTCCATCTGAGTAGAGTTTGAGGGAAAAAAATGTTTTTATCTCTCTCAATAAAATGCACAGGCTTGGATGTGCCTTGAGGACATCCAATGAGTTTTCATGATATCATTCTGCCACTCTAGTTTCCCCTCCTCTGACTGTGTGGTACAATAAAGCGGGTTGTGATGAGAAGGGTCAGGAAAGTCAGTTGTAGATTTGGAGTTGCTTATCTCCTCTTACTATTGTTTCAGCTGCAACAAAGAAATATATATATATATATATATATAGACAGATGTCCTGAAAAAAAGTCAGTTCAATGAAAAGTCCAATCAAATTGATTATATGATGATATATGGATACTCTTTCCCCCAAATTAAGAGCTTAATGGAAGCTTTTTACTTTTTAACTGGTGGTAATATTGACCTAGAGTCACCGCCTCAGCTCCTGCTGGCACAGAACTTATGAGTTTGAAGGAAGGTGAAAGGATATATTTCTAATACATTTGGCTTTGAAATTGGTGGGATTGTCTAGAAAAATAAAATCTCTGCATGGTGTAATAGGGAATGTGCTCTCTATCTCATTTCTTCATTAAAATAGGAAATGAAAATACTAATGTTTGTGTTCATGCAATGTTAACACTATAGCTTCATAGATAAGAATGAGGATATTAAACTCTCCTTGTTCTCAGAGCAGTAAGATAGTGACAGATAAATTATATTGTTTTTATTCATGTGGAGCTAATTCCTATTTTTTAGCTTAGTCATTTCTTCTTAAATATAAATAGATATTAAAACCAGAAAGTCAAAGCTCAGATGTTATGGCTGAGAATAAGTGCTTTGGAATAGGAATGAAAATGTCTCAGTTAATAGTTTTAATTACCACTTTGTTTCTGCTACATCAACTTATTTAAGTTGCTACAGGGAAAATGTCATTTTTAAAAAGTGATGTTTTAGGATTAAAAAAAATGTTACCAAGATCATGAAAAGTGGGCAATAATTTTCATTTCAGCAAGACAAACATTTAAAATTATTTATTTGGTATTTTTCCCATTTTGCCAAAATCCCTAAAAAGTTTTTTAAAAACCCTGTGACCAACATTATGTGTAGGTGAATTCATATATATAATTTTTGTTGGTCTAGTGAGTACCTATACAATAGGCATATTTGAAGGGTGTTTTATTTGACTGTGCCTAGGCCATTGTGCTTCACTTTACTCAATCATGTGACACATCTCTATGGGAGCCTCTTCTGTGACTGCCATGGTGCTCAGAACCAGGATTATCATGATGGACAAGAACAAATTGGTCCCTACTTTCATAGAGAGCATAGTGTGGTGAGAAAAGAAAGACATTGCATACTTACAGCTTAAGGTATTAGTGTAGCTTCAGATTTGATAAGAGATCTAAAGGATGAATAGGAGTTACCCATACAATGAGGAGAGAAAACCTGTTCCTGGAAGAGAGGACAGTGTGAATAAAAGACATGTGATGGGAGGGAGCATGGCTAATAAGAGGAATTGAAAAAAGATCAATATGGCTAAAGTGTTGAGAGAACTCAAGGAGATAGTCAGGATGAGGCAAAAAATATAACAAGATGATATGATAATACAAAATATGGTATGGTATTGCCTGAGTGAGGGTGATAATAATAGGGATGAAGAGAAATAGACTATAGTTGAATTAGTATTGATAAGATGAGATTTTGGAAGTGAGAAGACATGAGCCAAGAATGGACATGGGCAATATGGTCATGAAGACCTGGGGTGAGTAGGTAGGGGTTGGCAGGAGTTGGGGAAAGGCGGGGGTATGGGAGTTATCTGTAATACTATCAACAATAAAAAATATATACCAATGGACACAGAAACTAGGGGGGTGAGGACATGTGCTGGGGGTGGGAGTGGCCGGGGAGCGGTCAATAGGGAAAAAGGAGACATATGTAATACTTTAATCAATAAATAACTTTTAAAAATAAAATAATAGCTCAAAACCATGAAATAAAATACACAAGAGTTCAAAGAAAACCAATTATACTGAAATATATTTATCAAAATGTGCTGTGAGTGCACAAGAATGGGCTTTACCACCAAAAGTGCCCAGGTAGAGATTAGATGTTAATCCTAGAACTTCAGGAATATCTTAGCCAGATGAAATGTCTGAGGCTATAATTTTATGATTCCAATTTTAACAATTTCCTGAACAATACTTTCACCATGTCTTTAAATAAATAGTCCTTTTATATTTTCAGACATTCATGATACAGACAGTAGGCAGTGGATGTATGAGTCATGTATGAGTCAGAAGCTCAGGTTGTACCCAATCAGAACTGGAAGGCCAGATTTGACAGCCAGTAGCATTTAGATGATGTGGCAGATATAGTTTATTTGCCTGTTCAGATCCATATCTCATCCTTTGCAGCAGGGAGCAGTCCTATATGGATTACTCAACAGATATTTCTGCCCTCTGACATCAGATTATATTCTGCTAATAGGGACCCTTGACAAGAACTGAGAAGGGGCTGAAGTTTTTTTGTTGGTTTTTGTTTTTGTTTTTTGGTGCCCTTGACTGGAATCGAACCTGGGACCCTTCAGTCCCCAGGCCGATGCTCTATCCAGTGAGCCAAACCGGCTAGGGCCATGAAGTTTTACAATACTTTTAAGCAAATGAGTTAGCTTATCATAGAAGCTAACAGAAGACATGAGGACTCCTGATCAGAGAAAAATAATTGTATATTTACAACAATAGAAATAGCTAGAGTATCAGCATTTTCTTGTGTGTGCTTCTTAAACCCTAATGTCCCAGGGCAATGTGAGGAAGGTCTGGTGACATCTGCACAGGAGTAGTACCTTGACCTTAGGGAACCTGATTTTTTTGTAATGGGCAGAAAGCATGTCTGCCCTTGGCTCTGGAGGGGAACACTACCTTTATCTTCCAAGACCATGTGCTGTACCAATATCCTTGAAAAGATAATCCAGAACAAAGACAGAGCAAAGGTCTCTGCTCTCAAGATATGTAGAAATGTGAAAAATCTATGGAGAATTTCTCCCAACAATCCGTGGAAGGCAGTCAATGGGAGGAGTGAGAAGAGTGAGGTCAAATGCATCTATTTTCCTCCCTTGGAGATTGCTTAGGTCTGGTCATGTTCGTCAATAGGAAATCACTTTTCTCAAGGTGACCTTCTCTATACAACCCTCTCAAAGTTCCAGTTATCACACGCTGTCCTAGTTCCTTTGTGTCTAGGGATGGTAATCTTTCCTTATTTCCCCTAGTCTCAGGTTACTGCACCACCACATGAAGTTCCCTCATATCCTGTCCACATCTTTGTAAATAGCTTCTGTGCTCTGACTTAAGTGTGCCATCTGTTTCCTGTTATAATTCTGAATGATACCAAGTTCACTGAGTCATGGGAATGGATAAGGTGGGAGATAGTGAAGATTGAGAAGAAAGCCCTGGCTGGCTGGCTTAGTTGGAAATCTGTTTTTTAAAGTACGTTATTGGAACCAGGATGAGCCTAAAATTAAGATGAGAAGTACTTATACCATGTGATAGCAAGAACTAATACAGCCTTTAACTGTATTAAAACAATCTATTTTTACTTCAGTCATAAATAATTTAAAATTATCTTTCCATTTTAACATTAAGACTAAATTCTAGAGTCATTGCCATCAAATCAATTATTGATAAACAAAACTGACTACATCCTCTCCATGTGGATGCTAATATGGATAGCCTGGACTATTGGAGACTAAACTTATTGAGGTGACATGTGAATGGAATGGAAATAGCAACCTTGAAAATTCACGAAATTAAAGTTGTCCAACAATATTAGTGCCCCTAAGAAAAATAAAGTACAATACATTCTAAGGGCCAGGATATGACCATTATAAAATGGAATTCTGTGACTGGAATTGAGTTCTTGAAATTGTGGGTGCACATTAGAGGTGTACATATTTCAATTTAGTAATGCAAGGAGCCTGTGAGTTGTGAGTAATTTAGCCTCCTCTTTTGTTAGGCACAAGCTGTATAGCCAATGTTAAAACTGTAGTTAAATAAAGCATCTAATAAAGACTTTACATGTCAAGAATTATTTTGGCCTTTTCTAATACTAATAATAGCACTTATTTAGAGCTTATTACATGCCAGGCGCACTGTTTTAAGTGCTTTACATATAATAATAAATGCAATGTTCCTAATGATTCCACAAGGAAAGTACTGTTATCCAATTTCACAGATGAGAAAACTAAGGCCAAGAAAGTACACCACGCTTAAACTTTCAAAGCCGGTACGTGGCAAAAGTCAGATACAACCCAGGTAGTCTGGCTTCAGGCTCCATGCTCTTACCCACTTTCTATATTTGTTCTGACTCTTGTGAATATTTTTTTTTCTTGTTAACTTTGCCAATTGGTAACAAGAAGCAGTCTGTATTGTCTCATGATTTTTTCATCCTCAATTTAAAAATAGTTCCTTTCTATTCCAGTTTAATTCTATGATGCAAACACTCTTAGCTAATACCCCGAATTCTCATTTTCCTCTGTCTTTTGCATCTGGAAAACCCTTTCTCCTGATGAGCCCAACTCTTTGCTTTCTTAGTGTTTACTTCATAGCAACTGAGAAAGGCTAGAGACAGGTACACAGGAGAGCAGATGGTTCTATATATTAGATACCACCAACCTCAGGTGGGTCTCACATGCGGCCTGGCTCTATTTCTCTAACCAACTCACTCTCCAATGTATAATGACTTTTCCAAACTTCCTGTAGTCAATTGTGTTTTTCCAAAGAAGGTCACATCAGTATCCCCCTTGCTAATATAACAGTGTGAACTTGCTATTCCTTCTGTTAGAAAGGGGAGGTTTATTACCTCTCTTTGGATCTAGGAAGCTGTATTATTAAATAAGGGGCTTTCAAGTGGGTCATAAAAGGCGATATAGTTTACACTTGGTTTTCCTGAAAGGGTCTCCAAGGGTCTAGATTAGAACCAGGTACTGTGTTGTGAGGAAGCCCAAACAGAATTCTTGAAAAGCTTCAGAATACATGGAGATGTTCCAGGCAGCAGCCCTCACCGGGATTCTAACCACAGCCACTATCAGTCTTCAGACATCTGAGAGAGTGAATTGTCATGATTTCATGCCCCAGTCATTCACTTACCTCCTGCCTTCACATCTTCTGAGCTGAGGTCCTAGCTAGATATTTGGGAGTAGAAGTAAGCCATTCCTTGTTATGCCTTCTCCAAATTCTTGACACACAGAATTCTTGAGGACAGTAAAATGGTTATTATTTTTATCACTAAGATTGATTTGTTATACAGCAATAGTAACTAAAATGCCTTTTCTATTGTTTTGTTCATCCTCACCAGAGAATATTTTTCCATTGATATTTTATAGAGGGTGGAAGGGAAGGTGAGAGACAGAGGGAGAGAAGCAATCATGTGAGAGAGACACATGGATTGGTTGCCTCTAACACTTGCCCTGACTAGGAATGGGGATTGGGATCAAGTCTGAAACAGAGGTGTGTGCCCTTGATTAGAATCAAACCTGAGACCCTTCAGTCCACAGGTCAATGCTCTATCCACTGAGCCAAACTGGCTAGGGTGAAATGCCTTCTCTACAGTCTTTGGTTTTAAAACTCCCCTTCTCCCCCCATCTCACGCTGAGCAGGTAACCTTACCATCTGCTTCAGAGCGAGTAGTGATCTGATGAGAATGCTGTCTTATTTTGAACTAACAAAATTATAAATCTACCTCGATATGCACTCATTCTCTTCTTTTTTCCTATTAGAGAAGAGTAATTCCTCCTACTTAAGACTCATCTACTTATATTCTGTAACAGCTAACCAATAAACTAATAGTAACAATTATCTCTTTTTATTATATTTTGAACCATTCTATTTGAACATCTCATTTAAAAAATATTGAGATATAAGTGGAGTACAATAAACTATAATATTGAAAATGTACAAGTTGGCTAGTTTAAACATTTATGTATTCATGAGAAACCACCACACTCAAGATAATGAACATTTAACCCAAAAGTATCTTTGTGCTCATTTGTAGCCCACCTCATGCTCTACCCCAATTCCAAGCAATCACTGACCTTCTTTCTGTCACTATTGATTAGTTTGTATATTAGATAATTTTATGTAAATGGAATCATATAGTATGTACACTTTGGTTGCCTTCTCTCACTTATAATAGTGATTTTTGAGATTCATTCATGTTGCAAACATCAGTTGTTTGTAACTTTTTATTGCTGAATATTATACCATTGTATAGGTATTTCCTGATTTTATTCACTTATAGATGGACTTTTGATTTGTTTCTATTTTTTAGATATATACATAATCTAGGTAGCATTATAAATGCTACACACACACACACACACACACACGTTCTCTCAGAGTTTCCATATATACATGAGTCTGATTATAAGTTCTCTATTGGTTGTCAATGGCCTATTTATATTTCTCTGTGTCAATACCATGTTTTCCTTAATTTAGCCATATAACTGGAAAATCCCCTATACTTAATCATCTACTTCAAAATAGTCTGGGCTATTTACTTTTATTTTATTCTATGGATAGGAACATTCTATTGGCTAAGCTCACTGTTCTCAGCTTCAGTGGATGATGTAATGATGTGTTGTGGTTTTCTGTAGGGTGTGTAACAAAAACCAGTTCCTGTTTTCACACTTGTTAAAATTATGCCAAATAATAATTGGAGTGAAATTTTAATATCATTAATAAATATGGCAGTGGACCCAAGAATTCTGACCTTATATCACTACCCCCTCTCCTCACTCCCAATAAGATACCCAAGGGAGAATATATATATATTACATGGAACAATGTCAAATGGGAATGTTCTCACTGGAACTCAGGTCCTCTGAGTTGGAAGACAAGTGTAACCCAGAGGATGGGGGTGGAGACTCTTCACCTTTCTCAGACAAAACTTTAAGCCCACAACAAAAGGTAAGAGTCAGAATGAGAGAAGAATAGGCCAGAGCATATGAAATTGAATGCTGAATTTCACATGGAAAAAGACATTCTGACTGCAAAGGATGAAGCAGAGGCAAGTGAGGGAAATGATTGGACATGTTCTGAGGATTTGATGCTGATCTCTTATATCCTCTGCAGGTGGGTAAAGATAGGAAGAGTATCAAAGAACTGTTATCATGTACTTTATCTTCTAATGCACTCTGACCTCTCTAGCTTGCCATGTGGCCCAATAAGGGTCCAATCTGACCAATCAGTTTCATGTTTTCCCCTCTTGGTGAGAAGTGAGGTGGAAAGAAATAGTGAATATGGACTTAGCTGTTCTTCTTTCCCATATTATGGGGATTGTTGGGCTAAGTCGTAGAAGCTTAATATAGATCCCAGGTTACTGATGTTTTATAGAACTCTATTCAATATGTCAAAGATAAGGATTGATAAAATTGTTTGAGATAAGATGATTTTAATCATTGTGAAACAGGAATAGGTTTAGGCCCCCTTCTTATTAACCTGCACCTTAATGGCTTGAATTACTTCTAGATCAGTTAGATGCACACGTTCCTGCTGTGGTGAGTAGAAGAATTATGATTCCTACTTAGTATGTTATATTATCATTTACTAGGAGCTATCTAAGTAGAAAATTGATTGTTATTTAATAATTGTCAAAAATTTGGCTTGAGATCAACTACACTAATCCAAAAGCATCATTTTTTGGCAGTTTTTCTTCATCACTTATATGCAACACTCCGACAGAGCAGGTCAAACCATTCAATTACCTGACAATACATTTTATAACTAACTGATCTTAAATAATTCACCAAGAAGCTACTTTGCATAAAATGAGACCTTGTATGGATTTTATTAAAAATGTATTCAGGCAATAGTGGGAAAATGTTAATGACCATATTGAAATTTTTCTATGAAAAAATCATTTTTGTCATATTCTATGGTATAGAGTACTGAGCCTCATTTGGCTGCATGCTAGGAGACCAGAACTTTTTTTCAAAGGACAAATCTGGCCATATTTGTGGAAGTCTGATGAAATGTCACACCTCCTCATGAAATTGGGGTGGCTACATATAAATGAACATAAATGGACACATTTTCATAAGAAGATTCTAACCATATCCTACTTTCCATGTGCTGAAAGTTGAAACTCATGGCTCTTCCTTCAACTGATAACATAAAATATTTGTACCTCATGTCTTATCAGAGAATACAGACTCAAAATCTGTCTCCTATTTTTCCCAACACCACACACACACACACACACACACACACACACACACACCATATGTCTTAAATTGTATTCTTAAACTCAGTTAGACCTTTACAAACTATCATACTTGGGCAACATTAGTGTCCCCTTTATGAAATTCTACAAAAAAAATTCATGATCTCAAGCTATTCTTTTCCTGAGAACTAATTTATTTTCATCATTTTACTTTTTTGCTTTGGCCTGTTAGGACATTCAAATACATGTTTGTTACCCAGTTTTAATAATTGAATAGATGTGGTGGTCTGGCTCTCAAGTACTAATCCTTACATTTCAATTCAGATATTCCACTGGTCCCCAATTTTTTATTTAATATTCTTGTGTTATAGGCATCAGTGACCACATCTAAAAGTATTAATGCAAAAGCTATTTTTAGGAAGGAGGTAGGCACATCAGTAGCTTTGTCAGGCCAGATATTTAAAAATAACATCAACTACAGAAAGTAACCTTTCACATTTCCTTTATTTATAACACATATCTCACAGGGGGAATGAGAAACTTGATACTTCAATTTGTTTCTCATTGCTTTGCAAAATATCAGTGCTATTCCTTTGACTAAGTCATTTTTGGAAAAATCAATGAACGAGTTCAATGACATTTACAAATCATTCAATGAATAAGTTCTTTCAAAAGCACCACACCATTTTCCCTTTCGCTCTCCTGCTCCTTGGGGGCAGGGCACAAATCCACCATTTACATTCAGGTTCTTATTACTCTCCTCATTACATATATGGAGATGCCTTATTACAGCCCTATGGAATTCCCCCTCTAGATTTAAAACTTATCTAAAATTCTGGAATTCCAGAATTTTGCTCTTCTTAAGTGCTTTTTGGGGGGAGCTGTGTTATCTCCATTTTCATATTTTCCCTGATGCCCAACCCTAATTATGAATCAATATCTTTGTGACAACTCACTAAAGATTTTGCGCAATGATTACACAGGTACTCTTTGATCTATAGAAGGTCATTTTATGGCTGCTTGGCCATGTCTTTGTGACTTCTCTGACTTTATGTAGCCTGAAACTAAACTAAATTGTGGAGTGGAAAAACTTTATAATTTTAAGCATTCCAATTTGCAAGGTGTATAGTATTGGGAACTATAGTGTGTGTAGTATTGGGAACCATAGTTGTTGTGTAAAGCAAGCATGTCAAACTCATGTCCTGCGGGCCACATGTGGCCCACAATGAATATTTTTGCGTCCCAGCCAATATAATGGTATATAAGAAACATTTTAATAAAAATTTTGTAACTTAATTTTTACAATATCCTGTTATACATAATTATTAATAACGAACACAATGTTTGCTAATGACTGATTACTATAATCCTGTTGCATTCATTTCCCTTATGTGCCTTATGCACAGGTGCACCATTTCTCTCCACTAACTAGCAGTGACTATTTTAGCAGCTGATTGACATGTCATTAGTCTTGTACTGACTTGTTTGGTGTGTACAGGAAATATTTCGCTTTCAGAGAACAAGAAAAATGGGTTTATTTGCGTTACGCTTATTAATTTGTGCAGTTATTCAGTGTCTGGTAAGTTAATGTTCAAGAAAAAATATTAATTTTTATTAAAATGTTCTATTATTTTATGTTAACGATTACTCATTTATTTCAGCCCTTTGTATTCAGCATGTCTCTATCGAAATAAACCTACGTTTCTGTGAAAATTAAAGCTTTTGTTTTTTTGTGGCCCACATAAACTTAAACCTTGTTTACTTGGCCAGTGTTAGCCTTGAGTTTGATATGCTTGGTGTAAAGCAATAAAGATTAAAAAAACATGGAATCTGGTTTAGATCTTAGGAATTTAGGATATTTTATGGGTCTTAGGATGCCATCCTGTTCCAAGCCTGACCAAGGGTTAGGGAACTTTTTAAATAAATATACTATATTTTTATTGATTTCAGAAAGGAAGGGAGAGGGATAGAGATAGAAACATCAGTGATGAGAGAGAATCATTGAACAGTTGCCTCCTGCCTGTTCCACACCGGAATTGGGTTGCTGGCTGGGGGAGGTAGGGAATTCTTACGAAGACTTTGTAAAAGCCCTAGGAGATGGTCATAATGGCTCCTTCAGTTGGTTCACAGTTCTGCACAACCATCACTTTATCCCAACAGAGCAATTCACACCTTAAAGTGACCTACTAGCACCATTTATTAATTCAACAAATACTTAATTAATGCCTATTACGGGCAAGGCATCATGCAAAGTACCTAATAAATATTAACAAAGGAGTAGAAAAGATGTTTCCATTTCCAGGATGTTGTTGTTTTTTTAGTTCTAAAATTTAATGATTTTAAATAGAGTGTGATTGCCATTGCAATCTTTATTTTTTACCTTTATTGTTAAGAGGACTATAGATTTTCCAAATTTCTTCCATTGCCCCTCTCCCAGTCTGGGTTTCATCTCAGCCCCAGTTCTTCACCACCTTATTGTCTATTTTCATGAGCAGTGCATTTATACATATTAGGTCTTTGGTTAACCTCTTCCCACCCCTCTTCCCTCTGAGATTCATCAGTCCTATCTTGTTTTTGAAATTCTAAGACTTACAGTATTACCTATTAAGCAAAGTCTTCAACCATTCCAGCCTTCTTATCACCTTCCAACACATTTAATTCTGACTTTTTCCAGTAATCAATATCTATACATAAAAGTTGCACAGATTTTTATAGAACAGAAAGAGTAGGCTTATACTCTCTCAACTCTCTTTTATCTATCACTGAGATATTCACAGGTTCTTAAGAATTAGAAAATGACTTTGGCCTTCTGACAATTAGGAGAAATATAGTGAGTGGGAAAGTTATATTCCATAATGGAAGATTTCAACTAGGAAAAATATAGAGGGGTGACTTATATATAGCTTCATATGCTCATATGGGGTGTGTATGTGTATAAAATTTTCCCATTTAGTTATTTCATTTTATTGTATATTAAAATGTTTACATGTTGGTACATGCAACTTTAACTTTGGTACAAAACCAACATGTACATGGCTATTTAAATGACTTTTCCAGTTTATAATGTAGTCTACTTAATCATTCTTCTATTAGTTATCATTGAAATTATTTCCAATTTTTCTTATTGTCAACAGTGTTTTAGCTTTAATTAAAAACATATACTTTCTCTTAGATAACATGTATAAGAACATATCTGGGACCTATAGGTAAAATCAAATATTTGAAGACACTATTTTGTATGACATTCTTCAGATTTTGCACAGACTGGTTTCTGAAATTGTAACATGATTTTTAGGGATTGGTATTTAACATGCCAGAAATTGAAAAGAGGAACTTTGAAGAATTCCAGTTGAAACATGGCCTCCTTCCCAGAAGAGGGATTTTCAATTTTTGTGTGTGTATATTACCTTCAAGTATTAACACTTCACCTGTGTGGATTGATGAATGCTTAAAAATATTATAGAATATTTTTATTAAATTATTCCTCATTTTCCATAAGTGACCATGCCTAAAAGCACAAATTCAGAAGTATCTAAGAAAATCATCAATGTTAGTGGCAATGCAATGATGGATTCAATAAGAATAGAATTATGAAATATCTTTTATTTTAATGCTTCTGAAATGCCTCTATGGCAAAGTATTATAAGGAAAGAGCCTTTATAGATCTAGTTTTCATGAACAAATTCTAAATTCTACATTTTCCCAAAATTTCTTATTTATTTATTTATTTAAAAAATTTTAAAAAAGGACGTGGCAAAGGGGAAAAAGTTTCATTTTTTGTCTTGTCAATTTAAAGATCATCTGAGAATTTATAAATCTTGTTGGGTTTACATTTAAAATTGTTTGCATATGAACTTTTTATATGCTGAGGATTTCATTTCAGAGGAAATGACATGATTATTTTTCCTTTCACAGAGGGAATTGAGTGACTTTCTTTTATTTATTTATTTTAAAAATTTTAAATATATTTTTATTGATTTCAGAGAGGAAAGAAGAGGGAGAGAGAGATAGAAACATCAATGAAAAGAGAGAATCATTGATTGGCTGCCTCCTGCACATCCCCTACTCAGGATCGAGTCCGAAACACGGGCATGTGCCCTTGACCGGAATCGAACCTGGGACCTTTCAGTCCACAGGCTGACGCTCTATCCACTGAGCAACCGGCTAGGGCCCAAAATTTCTCTTTTAGCAAAATGCTTCTTACAACTCAATATGATTCTTAATCTCTTCAGGTGGCTTAAAATTTAGGGCAGCTGAAATAAGTGTTGAAGAGAAAAAGATTATAGAAAACTCAAGGACAGTTGGCAAATTTTATGTCCTAATATAACCGATTAGTGGTTGCCACAGCTTCACAAGATACATAAATTCTGTTGGAAACTTTGTGCTGCCTTAGAAAACACCACACACAACGATTCTGAAGAATTGCTTCCTGCAATAAGTTTATTTTCTAGCCAAGTAGTGATACAAACAGACCTGCAACAGATGTGAATGGCTTCCCTATAGAGTTTAGAATCATCTCGACAAGAGCAATTAGATTACAGGAATTGCTCTGCCCATTGTCTCATTTTAACTTTATAAAACACAAGTTTTGTAGTATTGCACATTTCACTTCTTAACTGACCTTTTCCTGAAATGGACTACCCTCTAGCCAACAAGACTGGAAGAATTTATTCTGTATTGCATGTGCTTTGATGTATATTTCAAAGATTTCAGCCACTGCCAGGCAAACTGTGTTTGCTCAGATTCAATGGAAAACCTTTGTCTGGCATGCCCTTGAAGTTGAATTTGTCTATTTCCTTTTGCAATGAAACAGCATTTCATGAAATTTAATTCCTGCCTGCTTCCTCTGGTCATGGATTAATATACAATATTTCATCCTTGAGATGATTTTGGATGCTCTAAAAACAGCCAAATGTCAATTAAATTAACTGGATTCTATGACCAAGGCAAGACAGGGAATTGGGAAGTTATTTGAACCCTCAGTACATGAAATCAAAGCCTCTTCAATGGGCTACGTGAGTCTTGCTGTATCCTCACTTCAGGAAATAACTAAAATCCTCAGCTCCCTCTAACACTGCTTCACTTCTGATGTCTAATACCATTTACTACTGGGGGCTTTTCTTTTTCCTTCTTCTCAGCATGTAATATCAACTTGGGCATGTTGGGAGAGAGGTAGTTATAAGCTATGTTTTTAGAAGTATTTTTCTAAAAAGACTAGAAATGGTTAGCATTGTCATGTTAACAACTGTTTTCTCTTTAGGCTAGGGTTTTGGGGAATTCTTTAATATTCTTCTAACACATAAGGAAACTCTTATACCCTGCCACTTACATGTTTCACAAAGTCTCTCCCTGAGGATTGGAGGTCTGTTTCTGCTCATAATGACTTCTATATATTTTGGGTCTCTGCCATATTAAGTTGTACACTTTTAGACATAGCAACTGTTGTTTCTTCTAAAAAATAATGTGCTCATAAATACCTCAACAGAATCTTGAAAAGTCAGGTGTATGTACAGAGGCAAATAAGATTTATAATTGGATATGGTGGGATCTGCATAGCTTTTTAAAAGATGAGGAGTTTGTCGCTGTGTTCAAAGAGAAAAGCTTGGTAGGATTCTTTCTATTATGAAAACCCTGGTAAAAAATAGGTTTAGTTTTATAGATGAAATAATATTTCAATTCCAATAGTGAATGATAAAAGGAGACATAATGTATAGGTATACACAAGGTTACATATTTTCCAGGGGAAAAATAGTGACCCCAAAATTCATGTAGTAAATGACCAAAAATGAAATTAAATCCATGAAATATGATTTCATTTATTTTGAGGGTTAACATAGTCCATAAAATTAGTGGCAATTGTTCTTTTGTTGAATTGCTGTATAATTTGCCATTTTGCCAAAGTTATTGTGAACAATGAAAAGAATTTGCTCTTCTTAATGTTTGATGTCAATTCTGAAATGAATCACAAGTTATATTACCTGAAAACAGATGAGTTTCAAAAGTAATTTCAATACTATTATTTCTTAGACTAATATAATATGCTCATCCATATATTTTATTGTGGAGAATTACATTTATTCTGTAATTGTCTCCCCTTGTTTTTGCCTGGTAATTCCTCAACTGACTGCTTTCTAATGTTGAACAGTGTTTCTCAAATTTAAGATTATTAACAGTTTGAGCTGTTAATAATTATTAACAGCTCAAACTGTTAATTCTGTATTATTCTTAGTTCTTGGGCCTGTTTTATGCAATGTAACATTTTTAACAGCATCCCTGCCCTGTAACCACAGGGGACAGTAGCACCTTCCCCCGACTTGTGGCAATCGAACCTGTCATCAGACATTGTCAGATGTCCCCTAGGGCATAAAATTGCCCCGGGATTGAGAACCACTGCAGACAAAGCAATAATACTATGTCTGGTTCTAATTTTTTTATTCAATTTCTTAATTCCTTATTCACTTGGAAATAATCTGTCATTCATTTATGTCAAAGAAAATAATAAAATAAACGTTGAGCCTGCTTCTCCAGGGGCTTGAAAAACTTTGGGAGGCTGAACATGTAAGTTTAGCTTATCAAACATTTTGCTCATGGGCCAGCATTACTCAAATACTTTACATTCTAAATACCACGAGGAAAACTTTGCACACATGACTGAGAAGAATGGAATTGCTTGTGATGATGTATTTATAAGGCCATGCTATTATTATTATTATTACTAGAAGCTATTAGTCAATAGTCATGACTCTCATTTAAAAATAAAATTGACACACATCAAAGATTTCTTTCATTCAACATGTTAATTAATGAGAGAACCAGTAAGATGTTAAACTGGCCCAAAGAACATTTGAGAAGCTAGGTATCAGTAGGCAATAGAATAAACAAATCTTAGACACAGAACTGGTTAATGTTTTCTAAGGACAGTAATAACTTTGGGAGATTTATTTTCCACCAAACAGAAATGATTACATCTCTGCAAGATAAAGTGTACAAGTTAACATAGAATTTCACTAACTCTTAGACCTTTAATCAATATTCTTAATAGTGTTTAGACATCTATTCATTGACAGAGATATTTATCTTTCCTTAGGTAAATCCCCCACCGCCAGAAGATCTCTCTCCTTCCCATGTGCAACCTCCTCTTCTCCATTCTTCTTTCTTTTTCCTTCAAGGGGAAACAGATGTTTTGCTTTTTAAAAAATCATCATCTCTCTGAAAGTCTCACTGAATAAGTGGTCTACCATCACTGCATCTGCTTTCCACACCCTAAAATCAGGTGTCTAATATCTTTGAATTATTGAATCCAAAATATAAAATCTTAGATAATAACAATAATATTGTTTTATATATCTCACCTCACCCAAGGAAATAATTATGGGCTAATAATAATTAATATGTGAAATAATAGCATACCATTGTTGAGGACCTAAGGTAAATTTTGGTATATTAATTGGTCTATATATATATAGTGTTAAATAATTCTAAAAAATAAAAATTTCATAAATATAAGAAATTAAAAACAATAGAGTACTTACTTTTTCATGAGTGCTTTAATTAAAATTGTTCTAACTCTATGAAGATCTATAATTATTTCTAAAGTTAAAATGAGCTCTGGCCAGTGTTCCTCAGTTGGTTGGGCAGCCTCCCTTGCACCAAAAAGTTGCCAGTTCAATTCGAGATCAGGGCACATGCCTGGGTTGCAGGCTTGATCCCCCATGGGGCCATGCAGGAGGCAGTAGATTGATGTAGTTCTCTCTCATAAATGTTTCTCTCTCTTCTTCTCTCTCTAAAAGTCAATAAAAAACATTTTAAAAAATCAATTGAAAATGAAGTAATTAATCAAAATTTAAATATCCTAGTGTTCTGTTTTTTTTTATTTTATTTAAAATATTCTTTCCTCAAACAAAGAAAAAGAGAAAAGACAAGAAAAGAAAAGGAATAATTCTAAGCAGTTAGACACTGGATTAAATAAAGGCCTCTTAAATTCTTATGGTTTTGAGGTCTTTATAAAACAGCATATGTTATGACTCAAGTGCTAAAACCTGTCAATTTTAGATAAGCCCATCTTAAACTTAGACTGCCTTACAGTTTTAATGCACGACATTGTGAAAGGCAATAACCCTAACCTTATATGTGACTCCTTTTGTATTCTTCCTTTTCATTCCTCATTCCCTTCCACAGAGGAAGATATGAAGGTTATAACTACACTAAAATCAGTAAAATGCTTCTTACATTTTATTAGTATCTAAATAAGAAACATACAGATTTCTTGAAGTGTTTCTTTTGACTTCTACAAAGACTCAGCTTTCCCCATAACTTAAAACTTGTAATAAATAGAAGGGGGCCAAGTGACAGTTCTATAAACTAGTTGCCATCTGCAGTTGCTTTCCACTTTGGTCTGATTTGCTTAATCTAATGGTAGAATGTATCCATCTGAAGATAAATGCATTTAGACAGAGCATAGCTATGTAATCATATTACATTTCAGGAGAAACTGTATGTGGTCAAACTTGTTAAAGATAAGTCTGTTTCTATGAAAGTAAAACATTTCAAAACTGTTAGATTATCAGAAGCTCTAGATGAAAAGTTTCAGGTACAATTGCCTTTTTTTTTTCTCTCCAAAGCCTGATCTCTGTTTATTTCCCTTGCAATCCCTCTTAGATGCATAGCCTTCCCACTTTAATTCATTTAGTCTTTTAGTGGGGCTCTTCCTGGTTTTATGTAACACTATTCTTTTGATATTGTTAAGTGCTTCCTTTGAACGGTATCAAAAACACACAGCAGTTAATTTCCCATTGCATTTTATCTCAGTCTAACATTTAGATTAGTCATGGAGGTAGGGTATCATTTGTCTTTTTGTTAAGGAGGTCACAATGTGTGGCTGTATGAAATTTAGGTTGTAGTTTGATGTTCTGGGTTGACATATTTTCTGAGTTAATACCAGAAGTACTTGGCAACTGAATTATCTTTTCTTTTTCTATGACCCTCTATCTCCTCTAATTCTGGTAATACTTTAAGAGGGAGTATGGAAATGGCTTAACCCTTGGAGACTGAAAGTGAAGACATTAGCATCTGTAGGCTTGTTGAGATTACTCCAAGAGAGAATTCATCCAATGGAACATAGACTTAAGGAACTGTATTAATGACTCATTGCTATGTAGCAAATTGTTCCCAAACAGCAGTTTAAAACAATGAACACTATCTCACAGTTTCTAGGATCAGAGATCTGTGCATGCCTTCACTCTATGGTTCTGGCTCAGGTTCCCTCCCAGGTTTTAGTGAAGCTGTTGGCTGAATCTGCAGTCCTCAGGCTTCACTGGAGCTGGAGAGTCTGTGTGCAAACTCACTCTTTTTGAATATCGGTGCACCTCTGTTCCTTGCTGGCTATTGTCCGGGGCTGCAATGTGCTTCTTCACAGGGATGATCATAACTTGGGAGCTTGCTTCCCCCAGAGTGATACAAGAGAGGGAGAAGAGAACAAGACAGTGCCCAAGATAGAAGCCACCATCCAAAAGCCTACAGAAGGGACATAGCATCGCATCAGCCATAGTAGATGGTCACAAAGACCATCTCTTATACAGTGCAAGAGAGTCCTCCACGAGGACTCCTGTATTGGCACCAAAAATCTTACAGCTCTCATTTAGTAGATGCCTACTAAGTGCTTGACTGAAATTACCTCTTCCCTTCCTCCACATGATGCTTTCAAGTGGAGAATATTATCTTTATTTAGAAAATAGAGGCTCAAAGGAGATTAATAACTAGACTAAGGTCACAGAGCCAGTAAGTTGGTAAACAGCCCATGCTCTGTTCACTATATTAGAATGTCTTTACCTTGGGAATCTGCCCTGTCCATTTTTAGACAGTGTTTAAACTTCTAAAAGGAAATGTCAAACATTTTCCACTCAGGCTTTCCTTGGTTCATCTCTATCTCCCTAGGCACCATCACCACTCCTACAGCAATGCTAGCTGCCGAGTTCCTCAGAGCAGAGCATGTACACATTCAAATAAGGCTCAGTCATATCATAGTTTTAAAAAAATTGTTTTATTGAACACTTAAAAAAAATCAAATACTACATTCTCACAATGTGATAGAGGCCATGCAAAGAAGTAGAAGATATGGATTTTACCATCAAGGAACTCAAAATATTTAGAGAGTTAAAACAAGAAACAGTTGCAACCATTCACATTTGTCCATTTTGACTAACCCAAGGTTCCCACTTTTTCTTTAAACTATTAAATATATTTTTAAGAAAGTTGAAGGCAACTACTGTAAGTCAATGTCCATATGTCTTTTGCCTAATGTACCAGGCTGGGTACACTCTGTGGACAAATACAAGAAAACAAAATGGAATGTAAGTTAAATGCTGAATAAGAAATGGTAAATGAGTTGTCATTGACAAGTCCATCACTCTTGTGCTGTTGTTTCCCCTCCCAGATTCATCTGGCCATGTTTTTTCCTTCAAGCCTCAATTTGAGGGCATGATCTTCCCACACAGAACTTTAGTCAGTCACTTCTACCACGTCTCATTTTGTACAAGGAAGGAAATTTTATTATATTTAAGATTTACTTTATTCATTTATTGCCACAATTACAATTGGCAATACATTTTGGACAGTATTTGTAGTCCTAACAAGTATATTCTTCCTTCAATCCCTTGTTCTATCTTTATGGCTAACCCTACTACATACTGAGCTTGGGTTGAGTTGAAACAAGAGCTTGTATTATTTTAATAACAATTTAAAAAGAAAAATATCAGCACTTTCATCTGGCTATTTTTTAAAACATATTATTATTGATTTCATAGAGGGAGAGGGAGAGAGAGATAGAAACATCAATGATGAGAGAGAAACATTGATTAGCTGCCTCCTGCATGCCCCCTCCTGGGGATTGAGCCCGCAACCCAGGCATGTGCCCTTGACCAGAATCAAACCTGGGAGACTTTAACCTATCCACTGAGCAAACCAACTAGGGCATCCTGGCTATTTTTAAAATAAGTCTAAGTTTCATATAAAAATACTGTTTATAAGCTGCTACTGTATTAACATCAGTGGATAGTTTGGCATTATTACATATGCATATATAAAGGCTCCTTCAGTGCTTGAAAGGATAAAACTATGAATAAAACAGAATACTTGCATCTGAATCTATCTTTATTAATAACCATTCATAAAGAAAATATTATTGGAGTCATGACCAGGAGAAATATAATAAATAAAATATTGTTGGAGTTTTGACCAGAAGAAATGCCAGGTTTGTAGTTCCATTGCCTTTCAGAGTTTTTACAAGAAAGGTCTCTGGCATTGGTGCTGTTCCCACACCTCTAAGGTTGATGATTTAAAAAATATTTAAAAGCTTTTTTCAGTTATAATTGATGTGTAATATTATATTAGTTCCAGGTGTACAACCCAGTGATTAGACATTAGTATAACTTACGAAATGATCACCCTGATAAATCTAGTACCTATTTGACAACATACATAGTTATTACAATACTAGTGACCCAGTGCATGGATTCATGCACATGGAAAGGAAATTAATTAGAAGGTGGCCGGTGGAGCCAACCTCCCACAGTCCCTCCCCACCGTCTGCGGAGTGAGCGGG
Organism: Myotis brandtii; assembly: GCF_000412655.1. NCBI lineage: Eukaryota > Metazoa > Chordata > Mammalia > Chiroptera > Vespertilionidae > Myotis > Myotis brandtii. The sequence continues at coordinate 1,971,533 of NW_005353770.1, read as the reverse complement.
GTTCCTCTGGCAGGGGGGTCCCTAAGCCTGGCTTGTGGGGATCGGGCTGAAATCAGCTTTCCGACATCCCCCAGGGGTCCTGGAGTACGAGAGGTCACTCTGCAAAGTTGCTGTCATACAGAGTGTGGAACGCAAACACAAGTGTGCAGTAAGCCAGATTCGGGGCCAACAGTGCCCCAGCAACAACATAACACATGGCTGAAGGTAAAATCGCATGGCCCTGCGAGGAATCGGGCTCCCTCCTCTCTGGTTTTGGGGTGTGTCACCCAAGAATCACCGCTGCCAAGTCACTGCAGCTCAGCAGTTCCTGTGTTGAGCATCTGTCCCCTGGTGGTCAGTGCGTGTCATAGCGACCGGTCAGACAGTCAGACAGTTAGCATATTAGCCTTATATAGAGAGATTATTGACTTAGCATAGAGAATATAGTCACAGTTGTTTTTAAATGACTCTCTGAGTTTGATGCTTTTGTTTGCCAGCTACACATACTATACCCAGATGTGAGTGATCAGCAGAATGAGTTACCCTATTGCATAGAATAAATGTTATTCACTTTTCTTTATAAATATTTTCAAAACTTACTGGGCAGAATGTGATAGTTGAAAATGAACATAAAGTAATTATAAACACACTAAATAAGCAATTTAAAGCTTTGCACTTTTAAAAGCCTAAAAGGTGGCAGCAGAATGGTCTGTATGTAGGCAGGGACCACCTAGACACTCTGAGCATCTTTGCTGAAGTAGAGAGAGGGTTAGTTAGTCTCTTCCCAAATGTGGGTGTAAAATGGCAATTAAAAAACCTCTTTAAATGCATTATCTTTTAAAAGTTTGGTTAGCATTTGTATCAAATTATAATTTTTGAAAAATATTACACTAAAAATTATTATACTTGTCAGGTATGGTTAATGTCAAAACTTATAATCCATTTTAATAAATTTGACACAAATCCTTTGAAGAGATTGCCAAACAAAATAGAAAAAACAAATTACTACCAAAAGGCATGATTTATTAGGTAACAGTAAAGAGGTTTCAAAGCGTTTGCTGTAAATTAAAAATATAGAGCAGAATCTTTATGAAAAAAAAGTAGAAATGGAAATGTATTTCCTCATTATTATGAAAACATGAATCATTAAATCATGATAAAATTTGATCATTGTAAGACTAAAATTAATACAAAAGAAAATAGAATTAGAACTCTCATGTTACTCTGGTTAAGAGGTAATTTATAGCAAATTTTAATTACCATTTTTTATTTTTTGCTTTTCATAGATGATGAAAACCTTTGCACTAACTACATTTCTTTGTGTTTTTGTAATTAATGTTGAAATATAACTGCTACATAATGAAAGAGAAACAAGTAAGTATTCTTTCTACATTAAAAATTAGCTTCACACACTTGACTTTTATTAAAGAGGATAAAACTTATATGTACTCTTTTCCTCCCTTCAGTTTAACCTGCTTGATAGGCACACAACTATTATACCTCAAATACTATGTAGTTATTTGGATGCTGTATTTGAACCATGGCATGGCATGAGTAAAAAAAAACAACAACAATAGAAAATATTATATTTAAGGGATTTTTTAAATCAGTAAAAAAGAATAAACTTTATTTTAAAAATTAAAAAACATTAATATATGTATATCAAGAAAGAAATGAAGTTAATGCTTTATATTTCCCTGAAGAAATTAAATAAATGTTCTATGGTAATTGTTAGAATTCTCCTCCTACTCCCCTCTTTGTATATACTATAAATGAGGCAGACAAATGAAAAATGTTCAAGAATGTTGGACAAAGAGATACAGAAACATGCAGAGTAAAATCACCTCATAAATATATATCACTTGAATTTACAGTTTGAGCTTGAAACCTAAGATGGGGAAAGGCTAGTCAGGAAGCTCTCTCAGGACATTTAGCTACAGTGACACCTTTCAGTTATTTAAGTTTCCACATTTATTATGTCATCAAATGGGTCTTTGGAGGTAACATGTACTAACATTGTAATGCACAAATCTCAATTGTACAATTTTAAATGAAATCACCTTATCCATTTTCTTAATTGCATCTTTAGATAAGAAGTTTTAACTTGATGAAACATAATTTATAATATCTTTATCTTATAATTACTGTTTTCTGTATCTTAAGAAATTTGCCAATTCCTAGTGCAAGATGACATTCTTTTATGTTTTTCCTAAAGGCTTTATAGATTTTTTTATGTAAGTCTATTATATACCATGAATTAATATTTTGTATGGTATAAGGTAGGGATCAAAAAAATTTTTTTAATATTACATCCAGTTGTTCCTATATCTTTTGTTGAATGGATTTTGCTTTGGCATTTTTGTTGAAAATCAATTTACTGTGTAAGTCTGCATCTATTTCTGTTCTTTCTTTTATCATGTATTTTGTGAATACCCAACTTCTTGATTATTAATGCTTTATAGAAAGTCTTGAATTTGGACCATATAAGCCCTCTATTTTTGTTTTTCTTTTTAAGATTATTAAAATTTTTTATATCCTTTGCATTTATATATCTATTTTGAATAAGCTAGTTAATTTCTATGAAATGTGTCTGCTGGGATATTGATTTGAAGGAATAGTATTTGATCTACCAATTCATGAACATGATATATTTCTTCATTTATTGGGTTTCTTTCATTTTTCTAACAATATGTAGAGGTATGCATGATTTTGTCAAATTTATTTTTAAGCATTTTGTTTTCATGTTATTGTAACTTGAATGGATTTTAATTTCATTTTCTAATTATCTATTGTTACCATATAAAATATATTATTGGAGATTGACTTTATAGACTTTGGCTTTCCCACATTGACACCTTGGTTTTATGGTTTTTTTGTAGATTTCTTAGGATTATTTTTGTACACGTCTATGAAAATAAAAGCAATTTTATTTCTCCAATTATTTTCATGAAGCCATAATGTTAAAACTACAATATTATAATGAAGTAACAGAAGAAACTGTGCAAAACATACTTTTAAAATTATATTTATGGGGTAGCATTGGCTAAAATTAAATAAATGTCAGGTGTACAGCTTTATGATACAATATCTATATATTCCACTGTATGTTCCCTACTCAAAGTCTAGTCTCCTTTTGTCATGTCACCAGATATTTGACACCCTTTATCCTCTTTATCCCCTCTCCACCCTTTACCCCTTTGGTAACCACCGTACAATTATCTGTATCTATGAGTTTGTTTGTTTGCTTTTTGTTTTATATGCCACATATGAGCAAAATCATATGATTCTTGTCCTTTTTTCATCTGGCTTATTTCACTTAATATGATACATTCATGATCAACCCATGTTGTTGCCAATGCAATATTTCATCTTTTTTTATTGCTGAATAGTACTCCATTATATGGATATAAGTTTATCTATTCTCTTACTAATGGACACCTTGGCCATTTCCAGTTTTTGGTTCTATCAACAAGCTTGCTATGAATGCTTTCATGCAAGTCTTTTTTTGGACATCTTTTCTCGTGGCTAAATACCTAGTATTGAAATTGCTTAGCCATACAGTAGACATATATTTGGTTTCTATTTTTAGTAAAATTAGTTTCTCAGAAGCTGCCAAGCTTTCCAAAGGGGTTGCATCATTTGCAAGAAAGTTTCAGTCAATCTGCTTCCTTGCCAACATTTGGTTTTGTGAGTCTTTAATTATAGTGGAGCCCCCGAAAGCCTGAGTGACTTTGTGGAGCAGAATTCTGGGCGTACCAATTTTAGACAAGTAGAATGACAAAGATAGATTTTTTTGTGTCAATCCTCTGAGATTTCAGGGTCAATTTGTCACCACAGCATAACATGCTTTGTCCTTATTAATATAATTTCCAAAACTCAGTAGGAGAAAGAGCATTTCAGGACACTGTTGCATAAAAGACTCATTTTGAAAACAATGTGCTGAATTGTCTGATAAAGAGGAGATAGCACCTATTCAGTCAGCTGTAGACTAGCAGGAAAAAGCAAGCTTAAATTAAGACAAATACATGAGAGGATTCTTCAGTTTTCTTCTAATTCAATAGGTTACTCTTATGCTTTTGCAAAATATCACTGTGTGTAGGTAAAACTGACTAAATTTTAGTTGTGCAACATGAAGAGCCAATTGAACATATATTTAAACTTGAAGTTTTAACTTTAAAAAACATATTTAAAAATGTATTTGAGAATAGTCTGGTTAAAATCATCCAGTAAGGAAGACACTGAAGTAACTTTACAGTGGATCCTAATGGCACTAAAGTGTTTACCAGTAAGCTGATTTCTTTATATGCTTCACAGTCATTTTTATGTTACATTAACTTCATTTTGTATTTTTTGGATCATTCTCATACTGCTTAGAGTGCAGTGGGTTGTGGCCTCATTGCCTTATTTTGCAGTATTAAATAACCTATAAAAATGAATAGTATGAATTAAAAGAAATGAACCTTGGTCATTGCAGGTGGTATAGGAAAGCAAAACAATAGAATAATCCCAAAATGGACCAGTGGGGACTTACTTTAAATCTGAATTAAGTGAAGTAAATATAACTCAAGGATAATCTCTATTTTACAAACAATACATCTTTATCAATATTTATAGCTAATTAATCTGTCCATATCCTAACTGCTCAGCAGTATATCATAAACCATAAGTGATGATACTTACAGGCTTTAAAAAATTATCTAAATCATTCCTTTTCAAAAGCATCTGCTTTCTACTATAATTAGAAAGGGGAGGGTATATAAAGGACAGATTTTATTTACCCAGTTATTTTTCAAAAGTAGGATTGTTAATGCCTTAACTCATACTCAATAGTGTTTTCCTTCCCACTGTAACTATTTTCTATAGTTCCATTCAATACCAAAGTTCATAAAAATTGGCGTAGTTATCATAAATGCTAGTTAGATTAGTTTCCTTCTTTGATTGTATTTTTTGTTGGCTGTGTTTTGTTTTGCTTTTTTACAAAGTAGACAAATCTGAAAGCATTCCTAAATCCAATCTGAAATGAGAAAATCCTTAATATATTTGCTAACTTGCTTAATTAAGATACCTGTTTCTGTGACTTCAGCTATCAGCTCAAAATATGTGAACTCTCATATGTAGAGATCTTAAATTAAGGCTTTCCTCTTTCTTCCAGGATTAGTTCCTAAGGTAGTTTTAGTACCAAATTCAGGCCCTTGTTTTTTCTTTTGAATTTCTCTCAAATAGCTCCTTCTTTCTCTCCCATAATCCTCCTCCTTAGCTCTTCCAGATCCTCCATTGCTCACCAGCACTGTGATAGTGGCTCATTTACTGGTCTTGCTTTCCTTCCTTGACTCCAGTCTGTCTTCCACATAACCAGAGCAGCCCTCCTGAAATACTCCATTCATATGGTTTTCACCTGCATACCACTCTGGTGCACCTCTTTTGTCCATGGAGTAAAGTAAAAGGGTGACATCTTCAGACTCCAGGATTTACATAGGTCTGGTTCCCTCTCATCTTTGGTCACATCTTAACTAAAAGTCCCTCCACTCTAGCCAAGCCAATCTTTGGACTAGACAACAAAATCATAGTTCCCTTTTCTGATTTGAGCCCTTTTTTCTATATTTCTCACTACTGTGTGCCCAACTGTATCCATTATAGTGCATATTTACCACATTTCTTTCTTTTGATAGACCCTTTCCTTTAGTCAGCACCTATTCTGTGGGCATCTGCAATGGATCATGTCTCCAAAGGCTATCTTGATGGGAACTGAGGAAAGTGTCTTTGTGCCTAACTCCCTTGTGACTTAGTTCCTGTTTTGTGTGACATGTAGCAGAAAGAATACTGGGCTGTGAGGAGACCTCACAGAGTAACTGCTCTCTGAAAGTAGAGAGTACCTTATTCTGTTTACTTTCTCACAACCTTACAGTGTCAGTAGCTAAAAAGGTACTCAGTACATTTTTTTTTGTTGAATAAACTGTGCCTTAGGGAGGTCTTACCCTTCCTAGGATGTAATCTTCTGAACCAAGAAAGGGAAATTTGAAATTAGTGTATCGCTGAAGCAATTCCATGGTGCTCATCATTGAACAACGTATTTTCTATGGCCATGAATTATTGGTCAAATTTCTATACCCATATATTATATTGAACTAGAGGCCCAATGCACGAAATTCATGCAAGGGTAGGTTTTCCTTCCCTCTGGCTACCAGCACCCGGGCTTCCCTCCGGCTGCTGGCACCTGGGACCTGGGCTTCCCTCCACTGCCAGCACCCGGGATGCGGGCTTCCCTCTGGCTGCCAGCACCTGGGCTTCCCCTGGCTGCTGGCATCCAGCCCCAGCCCCTGCCCACACCCACCTGGGCCTGGGACTGCCAGAGTCTGCTGCCACCCCTCCTTTCCCCCTTGATTGATCGCCCCACCGGCCGGTGGCCTAGGCCTCCCTCTGCGGGGCAATTGTGGGGTGATGGCAGGCCCCTGCCCCGACCAATCATATCACACCCACCTTGGCTGGCCTGGCACTAGTGCATGTCATAGCGTGGTCATCCAGACGGTCATTGTACTATTCGGCTTTTCAGTCGATTTGCATTTATGCTTTTATTATCATAGATGGTCTTTGCAGAAAGACCTATACATTCTCGATAGATGTGTGTTGCTTGATTTCCAGCATCTTAAGCATTTTTATTATAGCTCTTGTCTGGGGACATTATTGTTTCACCTCCCTCCCCTTTTCAAATCATTGTAGGAGTTGTTTTGTGTTCTTGAAATAAAGGCAAACAGTAACATTCCTAATATAGTGTGACTGTCACAGATGACTTTCTGGAACATTAAGTTTGCTTATATTTACCACTTGAGGACAGTTTTAGGAAAGAAAACATTAAATCCTTTTCTTAAATGATACTCATCTCTCCAGTGATACTCAATACACCAAAGTTACCCAGCTCTGCCATTTACATGCTGAGAGGCATATAAAAACAGAATGCAGCTTCTTATCTCAAATTCTGTTGTTAAACTAAAGACCCCATTGCAGTCACAAGTGACTTAAAGCCTAGAAGGGCTGGTGTGTAGGCAACGTGCATGTAGGAACCAAATTTTCCTATAGAAATATCCCAGCTAGGCTGGGATGGCACTGGGTTCCAGCCTTTTTTTATGCTGCTTATTCAGTCTGTACAGATTAGCATTACCAACACCATACCATGATCTCAAAGATTAAAACAAAAATGAGAATAATTCACATTTTGTTGGTAAGATAGTACATACACACTTCTCTCCATCTATGACAGAAAATCAAGCATAGATACAAATCCATTTCTGACCTTATCTGAGTCCTCAAATTTCCCTGACAATGTATCTGTGTCAATTCCTTCTTCCAACTGATGGGGTAAACCATCCAGATCCTCATCCTTTTCTTAAGTCTCCTTTTGTCGTCACTCTCAGTGGAAGATTTTTACCTTTAACTTCATAGAGAGAGTAAAGGATGCTAAGTGATAATTCCCTTAAGTCCTAACTTTTAATCCATACTGACTTCCTTCACTCCTGTTTAAATGCAGGAGAACAATGTCCAAGCCAGATCTGACACATGGCTCTGACGTGTATTGGTCAAACCATCCCTCTCTGGAACAGTAGATCTCAGCTTTGGCTGCACGTTAGAATGACCTGGCGTGCTTTTACAAAACGGATGCTCAATCCCACCTTTGACCAACAAAGTCAGAATCTCTGAGGGTGAAGCTTAGGTATCAGTACATTTTAAATACTCCCTAGATGATCCCATGAACAGCCAGGCTTACAAACCAGCCCTTATCCTAAACCTTCACAAGGGCAAGCATCTTATGTGTGTGGAAAACTGTTCTACTGAACATTCTGCAGCTCTACATCAAGCAATAATCATGGAATGATGTTTTTCTGCACAGACATACCATTACTACATCTGCTTTGAGTTAATTTTACTGTTCATACAACCAAAGAAAAATTATGTATAATACTACAGCAATTTTTAAATTTAAGTTCTAGAGAAACACTCAAACATCCATCAAACAAAATTGTAGTTACTGGTGGTGATGATAAGAGAAGCATGAGAGATGAATAGTTTGTGCCTCGATTATTAGAATTGATATGTTTACTATTTCTCAAGCACATTCTTTACCTCAGGAGTTTTAACCATTTGTCCCTTGGAAAACTTGCTGCTAGTGCTTTGTCACACTGAATGTAATGGCACTTAGTTCTGGAAAAAATGTAATATTTAAGGTGTTATAATGATTTGTACACTGAAAGGTGATATGTTACTGCCCCCATAGGCAGAAAAAAATAATTTCCACGAACCATTTTTATTTTTTTATATTTTACTTTTTAATTTTATTATGTATTGGTTTCGGTTATACTGTTTAGTGGTCAGATAATCACATATTTCCCATAGTGTTCCCCTTGATATTTCCATTATCCCTATTGTCCCCATTTATAGTTATCACAATATTATCAACTACATTTCCTACGCTTTACTCATTTCCCTGTGACTATTTTGTAACTACCAATTTGTGCTTCATAATCCCTTCCCCTCTTTCACCCAGTGCCCCAATCTCACTCCCCTCTCTGTATGAGTTTGTTCAGCTTTCTTTGGTTTGTTTTTTGTTTGTTTGTTTTTTGCTATGAACCATATTTCTGTCCTTACCACTTGTATGTATGCCTGAACCTCTACTAGGGCCCATTACTTTTTCATATTTGATAAAGTCTCCATATTGATAATATTAAGTATTTTATATTAAATATAGTATAAAATACCTCCTTCTATTAAAATAGAAAATGTTTTATTGCTATATTAAATACATTATAATGAATATTAATTCTGTATATCATACTTAATACAATAACTATATCAAGTGTAATGGTAATAGTGAAAAAATATTTAGTCAAACTATTTCTTAAAAAGTTTTGTCAGCTCTTATTTCCAGATAAATGTTAATTTTCTTTATCCTACATATAAAGTGAACTATAATTCATCATTAAAAAGGAACAAAATACTAATTAATACCTTTTATAACATTGCTAATCCTTACAAACATTGTGCTAAGTGAAAGAAACCAGTCACGAAAGGTCATAATTCCATTTATAAGAAATGCTTATAATAGGTAAATCTATAGAGACAGAGAATAGTGGTTTCCTAGGGATGGAAGAGTTGAGGAGAACTGTGTAGTGATTGATAATGGGGACTTTTTTGTAGTGATGAAAATATTCTAAAATTGATTATGGTGATGGTGGAACAACCTTGCAAATATACTAAAAAGCATTGAATTGTACATTTTAAATGGGTATAGTATATTGTATGTGAATTATATCTCGATAGGCTGTTATAAAAATTGTACTAAAAATAAGTAAATGTGAATCGCATTTTATTTGTTTTCTACCTGAACTGCAAGTATAAAGGCTGAATACAACTTTCAAGAACATGCAAAGACTCAAGGTATTTTGCTATCATGAGTTCTCATTAGACAGTGGGCTTCAGATAACCACAATTACTGGGGAGATAGTAGTGTAATAACAGGCTGATAAGCATTAACTATATATTTACCTGTAGTAGTAAGACTAAATGATTGTTTTCAGTTTATACCTCCTGTCTTATCCTAAATAATAATAGCCCCCTTTAGTCTCAAAACTTTTCTGACTTAGTAAATTATATAAATGCCCTTGAGTTATGGGAGGCAGTAGCATGTGTGAAGGAAGAGGAAGTTGACACAGGTAAGGACAGATACCAGCAGCACACTGGCGAAGAAGAGTGGGGGATTCCTCCCAGCATCTGCAGCTTCTTCCTGTGCTCATACTGTGTTTTTTGCGCATTGGTAATCCTCAGAGGGGTCAAATGCTTGCTTTCAAAGAATGAGTAATGAAAATGGATTCATGGTACCGAGGCAGCAGTTGTAATTCAGACAAGGTAAAGCTACAACCTGAGTGCCTTTCAACCCTCCAACACTTAAAAATAAAAACTTTCTGTGAAGGAAGATTTTAGAAGCAACCTCAATGTTGATTCAAAGGAGTAATTCTGTAGTCATCGACAACTAACTTCTATGTTACAGCCACATGGTTTTGGTAACAAGAAACAGATGGTATCTATCATCAGTTCCAAATGAATAATTAGACACTGTCTCTCTTATTATTTGCAGTGGAGATCAGAGGAAAGGTTTAAAATGAATAATTAGACACTGTCTCTCTTATTATTTGCACTGTGCTTATCACCTTCACATAACCAAGGGCTTAGGAAATGGGAGAAATGTATTGGTTTAGTGACAGTTTATTTTGACAATAGAATAACTTGGATATACTTAATGAAATATTTTCATTTTTCAAATGGACACAGTTCACAGTTTGTCTTTGTATTATGTAGGAAGCCAGCAAGATAGCAATCATTAAAATTTTATTCCTATTGGAATATGACTTGTCAGCTATAACCAGGGTCTAGTTTGAGGATAGAAACTCTAATCACTTTCATCTTCTTTACTACGGTGAATAAGAAGAAAATTTCTAGAGGGTGATTTTGAAGTGGAAAATGTACTTTATATTCAGCTTGGTGACAGAAGCTAGATAAAGAATAGTAAAAAAGTTACTTTTCTTCGTTGTGAAACATACTAGTATTCCTTATGTTCAGTTACACTAAACCCTTTCCAGCATGATTATGAACTAAACCTCTAAGGCAGGAAGGGGTCATGCTGGACACAGGCCTTGAGAAATAGTCTAGTGTAGTTACTATAGTTAAATCAATAATCCGATTAGAACTCAAAACACAAAACTATTACAGATCAGACCTCTCTTTGCATTCTCTCCTTGAGCCACTCTCTCTTCACATCAAAATTTCCACCAGGTGTTTCTGCATTGGCCAGTGCCTGTATCCCATGCCTCTGGTAAGAGAGAAAATGGGAAGGGTGGACTGTTATCTCATCATCACCTGTAGCCTTCACATTTTAGAAACTCTTTTTGCACTTTTATGTTAGACAGTGGATGTAAATTTGCCTTGGGACATTTCTGTTTGGGCCAAAATTCTTGAGCAGTTTTTATTTCCTAGAATAAAACTAAGAAATTAGCAAGTTTTAGTGCCCTACCACCTAGAATAAGAGGCATTTTTATTAACTGGCCTGCTATCCACATTATATTCATGGACAAATGTAGCATTTAATTCTTTTTTTTAAAAAAAATGAGGTATAATTGACCTATAACATTAGTTTAAGATGTACATAATGATTCAATATTGGTTATTTTTAATTCTAACATACAACTCAGTTATTTTATTGAAAAGAACATTAAGTTTGGTTTGATGAAGTTACTTCAACTGGGATTCTACTCTCTGGCTATGGTTTTCAAATGTTCTTGATTTAGTGACTCACTATTTTTCAACCAATAACTATATTTCTTTCATCAGTATGACATTACTATACCAAGAAAAAAGAAATAGTTTGAAATTTCAATGTGTGAAAAAATGAAAACCAGAAAGTAACTTATTTTCTCATTTTGGTCTAAGAAAGGAGACTGTACTTTTTAACAAATGTTACTAGAACAACTAGTATTAGGTTGAGCTAACATAGAAGATAACTGACTATTAGCACAGGGCTCTGTAATACATGACAATTATGGATGCTCAATTGATTTAATTCAGTTTTGACACTTGAGAAAACTTAGGTTGCTGGATCTCAATGTTGCTAAAACCAGTATGTCTGCACTTCCTAGAACAGAAGATCTCAAAGTGTGGTCTTAGGACCATTGGATCAGAATCATCTGAGTTTCTATATGAAAATAAATGCCTGTGCTTCATTCCATATTTATAAAATATGTACAAGTAATATGGTGAGAAACTGAAAGCTTTCTCACTGAGATTAGGAACAAGAAAATGATGTCTCCTGTCATTACTTTTTTCAGCATCATACTGAAAGTCCTAAGTACTACAATAAGAAAAGAAAAGAGAAAAGAAGATATGCAGAATGATAAAAAAGAAATAAAACTTTGTTCACATATGACATGATTGTCTATGTAGAAAATGTAAAAGAATTGACAAAAAAGCTCCTGGAACTAATAAGCAATTACAATAAAGTTTCTGGATGCAAGGTTAATACATAAAAGTAAATTACTTTTCTGTATGCCATCAATGAACAAGTGTAATTTAAAATAAAAAACACAATACTATGTATATTAGCACCCTCCAAAATACCTAGGGTATAAGTCTAACAAAATATGTACAAGTAATATGAAGAAAACTACAAAACTCTAATGTAAGCAATCAATAAGAGGAGAGATAATCCATGTTCATGGATAGGAAGACTCAATATAGTCAAGAGGTCAATATTGAGTCTATAGATTCAATGCAATCCAAATCAGAATCTCTGCTAGTTATTAGTGGCTACTGAAAATTTTATTCTAAAATTTATATTAAGAGGCAAAAGATCCAGCATACCCAACACAATACTGAAGAACAGAGGACTAACCTATTTCGCTGCAAAACTTACTGTAAAACTATAGTGATCAAGACAGTGTAATATTGATGAAATAATAGACAAATAGATCAATGGAACAGAATAGAGAGCCTATAGTCCTGCATAGATATAGTCAACTGATATTTGACAAGAGAACAAAGGCAATCAATATAATATATAAAAGATAGTCTTTTTAACAAATGGTACTGAAACAACTGGACATTTACATGCAAAAAAAGAATGAATCTAGACACAATCCTTACACTTTTAACAAAAATGAACTGAAAATAGGTCACAGCCCAGCCAGCATTGCTCAGTGATTGAATGTCAATCCATGAACCAGGTCACAGTTGAATTCCCTGTCAGGGCACATGCTTGGGTTGTGGGCTCAATCCCCAGGAGGAGGCATGCAGGAGGCAGCCAATTGATGATTCTCCCTCATCATTGGTGTTTCTATCTCTCTTTTTCTCTCCCTCTCTCTGAAATCTATAAAGAAAGTTTTGCTTACCAGGTAAGAAGATAAACACAAAACAATGAAAGATGGCCAATAAACTCAGTAAGTGGGTAAACTATCACTTGAAGAAATACAAATACTAAGGCAATCTTTCAAAACAGATTTTTAAAAAGTATTTCTTAAAATCCTAAAAGGTCAAAGAATAAGTATCATTCATAAAACAAGAAAAAGAAATTGTGACATACAAACAGACAGATGTTTTCCAGAACAGGGAAAATTAAAAAGAACCAATTAGAAATTCTAGGACTGAAAACTATGGTTATTTTTAAATTAATAAATGGACATAACTAAGGAGATGATTAATAAATTAGAAGACCCAAAACAAAATACTAAGAGTTTGCGTTGTTGTTTTTAAGTGAAGTTAAACCTGGTTAGGAAATAGATTGAAAAGTTCCAACATATGCCTAATATGTGTTCTAAAAATAAAAATTATAACAATGGGAAAGAGGCTAGATTTGAAGTAATGAGAAAGTATCTCCTGAATTGAAGAAAGAAATAGGTCCTCTGACAGATAGTGACCAAAGTGGTGAATATGAGAAGTAAAAATCCTATATACAGTATGATGACACCACCACCCTATATGACACTTTTTTTGTGAAATATAAAACAGTGCCCTCTAATGATGCTGTCCTTTAATTTCATGACTTGAGTGAGAGCACCCCTTAGCCTAGTTTTCAGCCCCCAACTTGTTCCCTTAGCCATATTCCTTTGAATGGGGCAAGAATTGCAGAATCATACATAGTGTGGCCTCAAGTAAAAAAAAAAAATGAGAGAATCAAATTAGGATTTGATTTACAGACTTCTTACAAAGTAGCAACAATTACACTGAGATTATTCCACCCCTAGTCTTAGTACTAAAAGCCATTAGAATAAAATCTTTAAATGCTGAGGGAAAAGGAATCATAACCAGAGGCTCTACCGGTATACAAGACTATATTATCATTCAAGAGTAAGTATAAACAAAGTCTAATGGAATTTATTTCTTACAGATTCTTGCTGAGAGAACTATAAAAGGATGGACTCCAGAAAGTGGAAAAGTGGATCCAAGGAATGGAGTGGGATATAAGCAATAGCGGTGAGAAAAAATAGTAGTAACATATGTGCATTTAATTGAAACCTAATAGATACCTTATACGTTTAAACATGGTGATTTTGTTGAAAAAGCTGATAAAGTTAGGTCAGCTTGAATTTACTTCCATTGGACTCTCCTTTCTGCCCATGGTTTCAAGTATTTTCAATGTAGAAACTCACTCCTTTTCAGCAATTAATTGCTGTTTCTCTCAGTAGCTGACCATCGTTATATTAAGAAAAGATAAACAGTTGGAATTTCAATAATATAAGAAAAAAAACAGAAAGTAACTTTTTATTTGTCTTTGTAATCCCTGGGAAGTCTCACCTTTTGCTTAGAAAAGTGAATACCATATAAAAGATGCTCAAAAAATATTTCTCAAGTAATAAATATATTCTTAATTAAATTTTAAGAATATTTTTAATGAGAGAGAGTATTTTGGTGGGATTATAGAATCATATCATTGATTTCTTCTTACCAGAAGACAGTGATAAAAATGCAGCTGACTAAAAACGTGTTGCAATGTCTATATTTAAAGAACGTATAGCAATCTTCAAAGAATAATTTTTGAAGAGGCAGTTTTCTGTGGAGTATTTTTCCTCAAATAAATTAATCTTAGGTTTAAAAAATTACTTGGTTTTCTCTGGACAACAAAAAAAGGTTATTGTTTAGGAAGCAGAAACATTTTTAAAGATAAAGTTCTTAGTGAAATTTTCTTGCAGAATATGTCACACAGTCATTTTTATGTGGAACAGAGAGACATAAGCTTTTCACCTTGACTTGCTCAACCTAGAAGCAATTTTTACGTTGAAGCTGCATGGCTAGCCTAGTGTTAATTTGGGGCATCCTCAAACAACGCCTGGCAGTTCCAACCTTGTGGTAAAATTATCATCTTGGCAGAATAATGGTCATTTTCCTACACTTTTGCTGCATATTCAGCTTGCTAGTCAGTAGTTGCATACATTTATGGTACTGGCGCTAATTGTCAAATTCCTTTTGTTAATTCTGTGATTACCTTAGAAAAACATGGCTTTTGTCCATGTTCTCCCGGCTGCCGAGTCTGAGTGAGACATTAATGTTAAAAGCAAGACTTTTCTTGAAGTAGGTGGTTCTGGTCTCAAAATATCTATCTACTTGGTACCTGTTGGCAAGTCAACTATGAAAACGTCTAGGTCTTATATGTGGGTGTTTGTTTGTTTTTTAAATCTGAGGTTATTGATTATTAAAACTGGTGATGTGGCTACCTGCTGAGAGTGAGCTGCCATGGACAGTACATTTGGATTCAGATATTTAATTACTTAGGGCAGCGGGATGAATGCCAGGGCTCACAATCCATATTGAGGTCTTTTCTGCTTTCCTGCCATCTATCTTCCTATGAAAAGCCGGTCAGCATCTATTGGTTTACGACAAAAATAAAACATAAACCTAATAAATATCCAATAGTTTCTTCTATCTGTTGCTACATATTTTAAAGGAGATGTATACTTTGGATCAACAGTTAAAGAAATGTAAATACATAGACACAATTATACTTCAATTAATAGCATTCATTGTTTGACATTAACACTTTCCCAGGCTTGATAACCATGATTAATCTACTGGAATGAAATGATTTACAAAGAGATATAGTGGTAACTCTGGAGCTGTGGGGCTGCAGAAAAACTTGTTTGGAGAAAAATCTCAAGGAAATACATTTATTTGCCCCTTCAAAATCAACTTGAATGAACTGCTTTGAAATTATGAGGAAGAGGGGATCCATTTCATTTTTCTTTCACCATATTTTTAAATGTTTCAATAAATAGTGTAGAGTACATTACACATGCAATAAAATTAATGGTCATTTTGACAAACTGAAGTCACACTGGGTACTGGAAGACAGCCGTGATCAGGAGGGAAGTGTATTACTCAGACTTTGTTTAGGATATGGAAACCACAGCAATTTTAACAGGATTTAATATAATGAATTGTCGGCCAGGAAGTCAAAACCTATAAAAGGGAGAAGTAAGGTTTCACAGAACATCCCTACGGCTAAGAAAATAAAGGGAAGAGTTTAGGATTAGTAAAAATTTAGAAGCTTGAATGAGGGGCTCAGTGCTTGGGACTCCGATTTCTGGGGATCTTCATTAGTGCTTCAGGAATACCACAAAGGTGCTGCATGGGGCTGGGAGCCAAACCTTTGAGGAGGGGGCACCAGTTGGCTACACGAGAGTCCAACATCACTGTGAGGGGCCACAGTGATGTTGGTTCTGCCAGTGCTGGAAAAAAAAATCTAACTGGAATTAACTGCACTATTGGAACAGTCAGCCAGTGGCAGGGATGCTGAAAGTAAAAGGAATGAAAACAGGACCAGGAAATAACCTAGTAGCAAAGTACATCTCTATCTCTTCTTGTCTACTCTCTCCCTACTGCACCCTCTTGGCAGAGCCTACAAATGACCTAACTAGCAAAAAACTGCTTTGCAGAGTCCTAGCCTCAGAATCACAAAAACAGAGAAGAAAGAAGAGTAGATTTGGAGTTAAGAGACAATAGTTGAATATCAAGCACAAGAAAAAAAACAACAAAAAACTGACTTGGCTTGCTTGCCTTTTTTTTTTTTTAAATATATTTTATTGATTTTTTACAGAGAGGAAGGGAGAGGGATAGAGAGCTAGAAACATCAATGAGAGAGAAACATCGATCAGCTGCCTCCTGCACATCTCCCACTGGAGATGTGCCCACAACCCAGGTACATGCCCTTGACCGGAATCGAACCCGGGACCCTTCAGTCCGCAGGCCGATGCTCCATCCACTGAGCCAAACCGGTTTCGGCATTGCTTGCCTTTTATATGTTTATTTCATGAAGGTTATATTCAATATTTTGGATTTCATATTTTTAGGTAAAAGTAACCATTTTTCAAAAAATATTTTTATTGCTGAATTAGCTCAATTAGAATGAAGAGAAAGTCATTGAATAAAGATGGTTGGCTGAACAAATGGTTGTGCTTCCCCAAATCTCTTAAAATGGCTGAAACAGTATTTTTAAAAATAACCTTGATTATAAAACAATAATAATTCATGACAGAAGGAAAGGACATTAGGTCAAAAGAAAGCAGATGAATTTGATTCATGCAGAATGACACTGTAGAAAAGGCAGAACACAAAAGGAAGAAGGCGCACACCACTGCAGATGTGGGAGTGATTCGCAGGGAGCTGCAACCTCAAAGTCAGTGAATACAAGAAGCGGTTGAGGCCTCTGAAACCTGGGGATCTGTAGTAGTGTAATTCCTTTCTGAGGAGAAAAACCAGTCTCCAGTGGTGCTGAGCAGGGAGCAATAGCAGTTTGCTGTCATGATAAAGTGATGACAGTATGTAGCTGTGAGACCGGAGAGGTAGTCCCTTGTGTGGTTCGTGCCCTGCAGGAGGAGCATGGAGCTGCAAACAAACTCGCCCACAAAACATGCCCAGGCTTCTCCACAAGCCCCTGAGGGAGCTATCCAAAAAAGCAGCATGCATCTCAAGAGTCAGACATTGACTCTGGAACACAAAGAGAATCAAGGATCGCACACAGAAATCGATCTCTATCAGAGTCAGTACATTCACCAAATAGATGACTTGACACCTGAAAATTTAGTTAATTGAATGAAGGAAAATAGTGAAAGAAGCTATAATTGATAATAAAGAGATGATGTCTATTTTACAAAGCCATTATTGGAAGAAAAATAGATACCTTGGTAATTATAAATCACTAGAGGCCCGGTGCACAAAATTCATGC